>NC_090733.1:16543259-16548259 GCF_036898095.1 Palaemon carinicauda | reverse complement strand
TTATAACATTATCTTAATCAACATGGATGCTTGAATGATTTAATTGTTGGTTTCTGAAGCATTTTTAAAAATTGTAACATACTGTTTATGAAATGACAATTAGAATGGAAAATCCATGATATGATACCTAAGTTTAATTTGCTAACTAGAGAGGTTGTTATGACATAACATTCATTATATATTTTTATGGGTTTAACCTCAATTCGGTCATAATTCTTAGAGATTTCATTAGAAATATGCTGGTATTTCCTTACACATTAGTTTTGTAAGATATGTAATCTCAGAATAGACTATTTATAATAAACAAATTAATTACACATAGTTCAATAACCAACGCGTGCAAATCCCTTTGCTTTAATTAATTTCTCCTGATTTGCAAGTATTTTGTAATTCTAGTTTTCCCTTGTAATAATTGAATTACACTCCTTTACTCTGCATTGAAGAGCAAATGTGCGAATCGAGAACAAGCTAATTCAGAACGACTCTCCGATTTTTTCACACCTTTCTTTTAGTGACAATGTTTGTGCGGAATGTAGTGCACCATCCACCAAAGTCTTCGTTAACTTTTTATGGCAATGAAAACTCTTTCATAGACGTGTGTGAAATCTGAGGAATCCGTTTATAATCTTGATTCGTAAATAACTTGGAGTTTCTTAGATTAAATAGAGCTGTGAGTAAAGTATACCAAATAATCTATTCTAATGTAAAATTACATATTTATAAGAATGAAAATTGTACAATATTGCCGAGTTTATGATCTAAAAAACACTAGTTGCAATAAAAGATACATCAAATTTACTGTTTTTGTAGATGATAATTTTCAGAGTATCAAAGTATTTCAATAGAATCATCAAAAGATGATTAATATAGCACGATTTCCAAAGTAAACATACCCATCAAAAAGAGATGACTCCATTATAGCAACAGAGGATGAAAAAAGATAACGTTGGATGGTTCAGTGTTTGAGGTTGGAGTTATCCTAAAAAACTGAATAGATGGAAAGCCCCGGGATACTTTGGAATAACAGCCAAGATGATACTGGCTGAAAATGAAGTGACACCCAGACTACTGATAAGATTATTTTGTAGAATATGGTATGAAGAGGCTAAACCTGATGAATGGGGGTTGGGATTGTAAGTAAAAAAAAAATAAATAAAAAAAAATGGAGACGTGCCGAATTGCAATAATTACAATTGCATAACACTTACGTCAGTTTATATGAGAATATGTAGAATGCTTATTCTAGAGGGAATGGAGAGAAAATACATGGAAAGCTGAGAAATGGACATGCATGATTCAGACGAGGTAGAAGTTGCACTGACTAAATTGTTATTTTGAGACATGTTGTACAGTAATGCGTAGAATATAGAAATCCCCCTTTGGTGGCATTTGTGGCCAATTCTGTGGAAAGTCCTACATTATTATGGAATTCATCTTAAATATGTAAATTAGATTGAGTCTGTTCATGTGCAGAGCGAGTGGAAGTTAATGTTAATAGATTCTTATCAAAAGAATTTCCAGTAAACAGCGGAGTACTCAAAGGGTATGTGTTGTCACCTATGTTGTTTATACTCTTCGTTGATTATTTGATACATAGAACAGTCAGAGATGACGGATAAAGATAGGACTGGATTGGTGATAGGAACTTAGCAGACCTAGAGTATGCTGATGATGTTGTCCGTGTTAGCAGAACACCGCAGGATTTGCAATGCTGCTTATCAGAATGCACAATACATCACACAAGGTTAGCCCGAAAATAAATAGAAGCAACACAGTGATGATGAGAACGATGTATGCAATAGAAGATGAAATATCATTGGAATGAGAAAGGGTTAATAAGGTGAATGATTTAAGTCTTTACGAATTATGATCTCCAATACAGGGTCTAAGGAAGTAGCATCTAGTGAAAGATTGGGAAAAGCAAAGCAGATGATGGCTAGGTTAAGCTAAATTTGGAAATCAAAGCTCCTTAAATTACATATAAAAATCAAAGTATATATCAGTTTATTGAGATTGGTGTTACTCAATGAACATGAGTCATGGTATTACAACGTAACAATCTTCAATAGATTTAGTAGATCTGAGAACAAAGCCCTCAAAAGGATATTGGGAGTTAAATTGTAGGACCGGATTATAAATGGAACTATAAGAGAGATTACTCGAGTGACATACGTGGATGAGATCATGATGAAGGGTAGATGGAGATGGATGGGGCATGGTCTTGCCACCCACCAAGAGAGATTTGTTCACAAAACGTTCAGCAGGGCTCCAAAAGGCACTAGAAGAGTTGTAAGACCCAGGTCTACATGACTGAGGCCTATGAAACCTGAATTAGGGATGATGAATGAAGAAATAATGAATTAAAAGCTCAAGATAGATACGACTGGCGAAATCTAACCGAGGCACTTTGAGTCAATAGGCGTTGGAGAAATTGATGGTAATGTATATATATATATATATATATATATATATATATATATATATATATATATATATATATATATTAAATGTATATATATATATAAATATATATATATATATATATATATATATATATATATATATATATATATATATATATGTGTGTGTGTGTGTGTGTGTGTAGATATTAAATGTATATATATAGATATATAAATTTATATTTATATATATTCATATATATATATATATATATATATATATATATATATATATATATATATATATATGTGTGTGTATATGTATATATATATATATATATATATATATATATATATATATATATATATATATATATATATATATATAAATGTATATATACATATATGTGTATACATATATATATATATATATATATATATATATATATATATATATATATATATATATATATATATATATCTGTGTTTGTGTGTGTCTCACCTGTAAAGTCTATAATTCAGTTAAACTTTACCAGCGATTTCATGATATAACTGGGTGTTCTAGTTAAAGTATATATAAGATATATTTGTTTGCAAATTGACTAGATACATCCTGAAATAACTGTGGAATATAAGTAAAAACGAAAGTTAGTAAATTATGTTGCTAATGTATATGTAAATACATAATGTCATATACAATCTGCTTACAGAAAACTATACTCTACGGAGACAGCCATCTGCTCTGTTGTAAATGATATGGTAGAACTGATGGATGAAAATAAACGTGGTATCTCAATACTGCTCGATCTCAGTGCTGCTTTTGATACAATGGTTCATGAACTGCTACTAAATGATTTACGGTCCATCGGCGTTGAAGATCAAATCTTCGAATACCTGAAAGACTACTTGGTTGATAGAAATTACTGTGTACAAATTGGAAACGCTTATTCATCATATGAACCCTTAACGGAGGGGTACCCCAGGGAGGTTTACTTGGCCCAATGATATACATGACACTACTGAAACTCTAAACCGAATCCTTGATAGTGTTACAGAATGGATGACATTTAAACAGCTAAAATTAAATGAGAACAAAACTGAATTCACGGTGGTGGGCAACAGAAACAGCGTGAGAAACGTAAGTGATATTCAAATGAACATAGATAATGACTCGGTGCCGATATCTGGTAAAGTTCAAGATCTTGGTGTATTTCTTGACTGCAACCTGTCTCTAAATGCTCAAATAAATAATTTAATAAAAACTGCTGGTTATCATCTAAGAAATATTGCGTTTATAACAAAGTACCTGGACGAAAATTCTGTATAAAAACTTGTGATTAACTGTGTTATCACCAGGATTGACTACTGCAACTCTATCTACCACAATTTACCAAAAGTGCAAATTAAGAAATTACAAAACATAATAAATAGAGGAGAAAGACTGATCAAAAGTGTCCCACCTAGAGAAAGGATCATCCCCATACTAAATCGAAAAATTTAATTTAAAATATGTATAATAACCCACCAAGTTATCAGAACAGGTCGTCCAAAATACTTAAAAGAATTGCTACATATTGCGCAGCTAACAAATCGTGTCGACACGAGAATAGTTACAGATGGCTTCAAACTGTTCGAACCTAGATATATGTCTACTTTAGGCTCCAGAGTCTTTAAATATGCGGCCCCGAGACTATATAATAAGCTCCCACGAAACATTTGAATGATTGAAGACATTAAGGCTTTCAAGAGGAAACTTAAAACTTTCTTACTTCATGAGTCATTTAACAGTAAATGAATAATATATGATATGAAATGTTAAATACTCTGAACGAACAAGGTAAAACGACAGTGGAGGTCCTGTAGAGAGTGGGGTTCCCATGGTGTATGGGACCGGAAAAACAGCCATCAAAGTAAGTAAGTAATTAGAATAACCAAACACGGAAATCCTTATATTGGATTGGGATGGTGTGAATGGGAGTGAAGAGGGAAAATTAGAATGCGATATTTGTGTAGACAACATTAACCCGTGATAGGAGTGGAAGAATAATTCCCCTGTATGTCCTGCGTGTGGTAGAAAACATCTAAAAGTACAGCTGTTACCTTGAAGTCTTGCTTTGGTGGTAAATGCTGCCTTGCACTTGGACCATTTAGTCAAAGGTTAAGCCCATCGCCAAAATGACCTCAACTTAAGAGTGTGCGATCGTAAAGACCCTGTGCCAAATTTTAAACGATGGGTAATGCTATGAGATGACGTATCAGGATATCTACTTCTTACCGAAGGGATGCCGGTAGAAAAGAAGATTGTGGAAGGCAACGTGTAGTCCAGGGTTGTTCAGGTTGTTGGTAAACAAATTAGATGAGAACCTTGCTCGTATGATTCTGATTAACATATTACATCTGATGACTACAATAAGCTTAATATCCTTCAGAAAACTCCTAGCATAACACATATAGCAATAGTGTAGGTCGGCCATCAATGAGGACGGGATGTTAAAGGTAATGTACTGATTAAACGATTATTATCTAGTATGATTTCTAACCGGATATCATATTCCATCTTTATACTAATATAATTTCCTAATATCGTCTATCAGAATTAAA
>NC_090733.1:16540726-16542759 GCF_036898095.1 Palaemon carinicauda | reverse complement strand
GACTATAAGGACTAGGCTACCGTCTCGGCCAGCCAAGCCTCTTAGACAGCAACAGCAACTGCAATTGCCATTGCCCCCAGTGCCCCAGATCGTGGCACAAACCCCGACCACCTTTCAGTGGGTACCCCAGGCCGTGTCGACACAGTCCACGGCATTCACCCCAGCGTTCGAAGGGCAGTCTACTTCCTTTCGAGCAAAGCCTAGAGGAGCAGCCAGAGGGCTCGTCTAGACGCCCCTCAAGGGGAAGGGGATTCAGGGGGTGGTCATGGTCAGGAAGGCAAGACCTCAGGACGGCAGTCCAAGCGAGGTGATACCGGTAGGAGGGAGAATTCTGAAATTTCGGGATCGGTGGACCTTCGATCCCTGGGCCCACAGCCTACTCAAGAATGGACTGGGCGGGAGCTGGTACAGCACTCCACCCCCGTGCCTTCGGTTTTTTCCAACACTCCACCCCCGTTATGGAGGAGTACGTTCAAGAACTGTTGGAGAAAAAGGGTGAAGCCCATCAATTTCTAAGGGAGGCTGTTTTGTGTTCCCAAGAAAGACTCGGAAAAGCTCAGAGTCATTCTGGACTTGTCGCCACTTAACAAGTTCATAGTGAATTGCAAATTCAAAATGCTAACACTGCAACACATAAGGACCTTACTGCCCAGGAGGGCATATTCCGTCTCTATAGACTTGTCAGACGCCTACTGGCACATTCCAATTAGCCATCGACTCTCCCCCTACCTAGGGTTCAGGCTACAACGAAGACTATACGCCTTCGGAGCCATGCCATTCGGGCTAAACATAGCCCCAAGGATTTTTACGAAGCTTGCGAGCGTAGCTCTCAAACAATTTCGCCTAAAGGGAATTCAGGTAGTAGCCTACCTGGACGACTGGTTGGTGTGGGCAGCATCCGAGACAGAATGCTTGCAAGCTTCCAGTTAAGTGATCCAGTTCCTAGAGTACCTAGGCTTCAAGATCAACAGAAAAAGTCTCGACTTTCTCCATCTCAAAAGTTCCAGTGGCTGAGAATTCACTGGGACCTTTTGTCACACCGTTTCTCCACCTCGGCGAAGAAAAGGAAGGAGATAGCGGGTTCTGTCAAGAGACTTCAAGATTCCGAAAGGATATCAAGACACGAGCAGGATAGAGTACTGCGCTCTCTCCAGTTTGCTTCGGTGACAGACCCAGTGCTAAGAGCACAGCTAAAGGATGCAATCGGAGTTTGGAGAAGTTATGCATCAAACGCGTGAAGAGATCTGAGAAGACCAGCCGCTTCGGCTAAGTACTCTTCTCAGGCCTTGGTCCCAAGCCAGACATCTAAAGAAGTCAGGTTCTTCTTCAGCCACCTCCCCCGTCGGTGACGATTCACTCAGACGCCTCGAAGGAGGGATGGGGAGGTCACTCTCATCGGAAAAAAGTCCAGGGGACTTGGTCCAGGCTATTCAAGACCTTTCACATAAAACTTTCTAGAAGCTAGGGCAGTGCTCCTTACCTTAAAGAAAGTCTCCCTGCGTCATTCGATCCACATAAGGTGGTGATTGACAGCGAGGTAGTTGTGAGATACTTGAATCGACAAGGATCGAGGTCACCACCTCTCAACCAAGTGATGTTGGCCGTCTTCCGATTGGCGGAAAAGAAGAAGTGGTACCTGTCGGCAGTTCACCTTCAAGGAGTCCGCAATGTGACAGCGGACGCTCTATCCAGGTTCACACCGATAGAGTCGGAATGGTCCTTAGACGCAGGATCATTCTCCTTCATTCTGAATCAGTCCCAGAACTGCAGATAGACCTCTTTGCGACAAAAGACAACAAGAAGTTGCCCCTGTACGTGCCCAGTACGAGGACCCCTTAGCGGAAGCAGTGGACGCGATGTCCCTCGACTGGAACAGATGGTCCAAGATTTATCTGTTCCCTCCTCACAACCTTCTGTTAAGGGTCCTCAACAAACTGAGATCCTTCAAAGGGTAGCGGCAATAGTGGCCCACAAGTGGCCGAACAGCGTGTGGTTCCTCCTGGCATTGGAACTGTAGCTGAATTTGTACCACT
>NC_090733.1:16505726-16525726 GCF_036898095.1 Palaemon carinicauda | reverse complement strand
AATAAATATCATATTCAATTACATTTTTCCTTCCAACCTTTATTTTAAACCACAGATTTTTATGGTGTTTGGCTTAGTGATAAATTCCAACAAAAACAAGGAAAATCTTGTCATGTCACCATTTACTTTAAATTCAAACCCCAACATTACTATTCAGCCGCAACTCGCTCTGGGTGTGGAAAATCTCAACTTCACAAAAAGAAAAAAAAAAAAAAAGGAAACTCAAACAGCAACAAACTACAAAATCTTAACAAATTAAATTCACATAATTCATTACAGTAGTTGTGCCTTCTAATATGAGTAAAACATGAACTATAACTCAAGATATACATAATGTGATTAAATGGAGCCAAAAAACAAACTAAAAAAAAAGATTACATACCCAATAGAATTATATATTCAAACAAAAAGATTATATGCTCAAAACAAAAGGAGATGAAAAAAAATTGCAGTAAATAACCCTGAAAACCAATACATATGGGTAAATGTGAGTAAATAAATTACTGAAAAAAGTTAGAGACATACTGTATAGCAAAAATTATGGCAAATAACTGAATACAAGGTATATCTTAACAGCTTTAGGCAAGCAAGAATGAAGAACCAAATATCCAAAGGTTACACATTAACAACTGAAATCCGAAGATTCCCTTGAGCAAAACAAATCATATAAAGAAAAACACTCAACTTAGGATTTTAATCCTCAGGCTCGCCTAAGCAACAATTTCACTATTCTCAGATCACAGGGGAGGCGTTATATGATTCAGTCTCACTCTCCACCCTGGATTCTGTAAGTAGAGACATGGTATAATAACAGTTGACAAAAAATCATAGTATATAAAAAAACAAACTATTCCCTATGGGGCAGAATATATATATATATATATATATATATATATATATATATATATATATATATATATATATATATATATATATATATATATATATATATATATATATATATAAGTCCACAGAGACGTCATAAGTAAAAGGAGATACATATCATAATTATCAGTAAAATTAAAATTAAACATACAGGTTGGCCAACATATATCAAAGACAAAATTACCAAAAAGATCATTGAATATAATCTTCTCATATAGCTATATCAATCTAGCAAAGCACTCACAAACTCAAAAAAGTACCAGTACATAAACGCAGACAACACTAATGCGTACAAACGCAAAACACACAGTAATGCGTATAAACACAGAACACATCTGTGTGCGTACTCAACCTACCGGTGATACCAGCTGAGTTGGTACGTCTTCAAACCGTGCTTGTGACGGTACGTCCATCCGGCCACCTGTGGGTTCATTGGGACACACCCGAACCCCACCCTGAATAGGAATGTTCCCTCGACCTTCACCAGCGTGAGACACCTGGCTGGCAGTCCTCCTTGGAACCTCTGTTTCTACAGTCAAAATTTCCCTTACTGGCAGAGAATCTGTCATCATTACTGCTGTGACTCCCTCTGCCCTCTGCCATCGGAGACAGGTAGGACCACATATCATTGGCCTACAACATATAACCAGTCCACCCAGGATGGCTAGAAACACACACATACTAGGTAAGTAAAAACCTACGCTCAAAGTCCTATGTGACGTTTTTAAATCTACAAATTGTTCGAAGAGAGAAAGGTGATCTAAGGACATGGTTCCAAGTCTAGTCAGATTAAGGTGAACTAATACATGACACATATTCACACCTGGCAAAATGACAGAAGCATTCAACACAGTAGTGTCCTTAACTGTCACATGTTCACTCTTCATTCTTCTTTGACCAGGTAGACGATACCCGTCCCCTTGGACAGAACACCCGTCCTCATGTGTCAAAACAGTGACTCCTGGGTTCAACACTTTAACCTCATTCCTCGAGTCACATATCACCTTGTACTTCGATTCATGTCTCACAGATACAACCCAACGATGTCCTAAATTAACTATCTCCCTCTCAAAGTCTGTTTTTATCTCGAACTTACAACTATGCACAAAGCTAGGCTGTTCCAGGTACACATCAAGAAAACAAACACACGCGGCAGGCGCGAAAAGCGCATACACAGCTTCACACAACACATGTGTTTTCCCTTTCCTACACCTATCAAAGTTAGGGAAAGCCACAGCCCAAGTGTCCCTCTATTTCACAGCAAAATATGGCAGATCCACTGATACTCGAGTTGCGAATTCCTCTGTTCTGGTCCGTGTCCACAGTGATTTTACTTCAAATAAACGAAATCTGAATCTTCATTTATGACAGGTATCTCTACAGAAAAACAAAACTTGCCCTTTAACTTAGTAACAGTCACGGATGACATTCGATAAAACTCAGCTAAATTTTTCTCTACAGGAGGAATAAACATTGGCACTACTTCACGAATTCTTTTAATGATCCTCAGAAACTCCCTAGGAGGTAAAATGTCGGATGTGATTTCACCTGTAGTGGCCACTTCTTGAATTTGGTTAGCCACATTCTCTAAGTGAAGAGTTAGCTCACTAGCTACAAAAGCTAATTGTGCAGCGGTCTCTACGTAAATTACGTCTCTCTGGATCTGTTCTAATCTCTCCCCGAAGTCATTAATCTTTTTCGCTAGCACGGTCAGTGTCTCCTGTCCTTTAGCGACAGTCATAAAAACTGTCATCAATTTGTCATCTAAAACACGTATTTGAGATATTACTTTATTTGTCATGGCGTATGTATTTTCAATTCGCAAATCCAATTAGCCGCACGTTTCTTTTTTTCCCCTTTTGAAAGCAGAAGTCTTTGAAGGCATCTAAGGAGCGACCAAGAGCTCTTTTTACGTTATCAAGAATCGCTCTTAGTTTAACTACTGTTATTCCGTTTTCAAAACTTTTTTCAATTGAACCTCTTAACTTGTCAATCTGGTCCAGAATCGTAACTGGTGGACTCGCAACTTCCTCGGGATCATAACTAGTCAACAACACATGTACATCAGAGGTGAAAGACAATTTAAATCTCTCATCAAAAACTACGCTCTTGCGTACTCTCACTTCATTGTTCACGCACCTGCAAACAGCTATCAAACATACTGCTGCGAAAAGTCGGACACTTCCCATGGCTTATTAATTAACCTAAGCCTATCGCTAATCCTGGCTAACTGACGCCAAGTTCTAGGCTCACTGCCTCTCTCTTTCTGCCGTCGTCATCAGAACTATGAACTCTACATGCCCAATCATTCAAATTCCAATCTGGCCAAACTGCTGACACCTTGCTCGCATCACAACAGAAAACAATCTTCCTAGCAGAAATTTTCACAACAGCGACATAACCTGCACAAATCGCTTACACAACAGTGACATTCTTATCCTGTGTTGTCTCGTCTCTTTCGCTCGAATTCAAACTAATCCGAACAAACAACAATTATTCTAAGACGCTTATTCATTCAAGCTGACCCACATCACACAAACAAAGGCTCTTGCGTTACTATCACGCTAACACTATCTACATTGCACTTTACAGCCCTAATCCACGTAGGCCTGGGTCTTACAATTCTCTTAGTGCCTTGTGGAGCCCAATTAAACGCTTGGTGAACCAATCTTTTTAGGGGAGTGCAACCACTCATCACAGAGAACTAATCTGAAACCGAAATTTCCCAACGCAATTACTAATAGGGACAACCATTCCAATCAGATCTACGTTAATTCTCAACAACAAAAAAACAAAAGGCGAAAGTCACTGAGGTCAACAAAAAACAATCTCTTTAATCAATTTCCAAAGAAAAGGAAAAACCTCAATGAAAAACTTTCTTACTTCCCTACCTTTAAGGGACAATCATTAACAAAAAAGAAAACCGTCCTCTCTCATCTGTTCTCACAAGGAAACAACTCTCACACAAATCTTTTTCTTCTCTCCTTTTTTTTCATTCTGCGAACATACTTACGCCACTCCTGCGCGTGCGCAATCTCACAACACACCCCTCTCTCTCTCTCTCTCTCTCTCTCTCTCTCTCTCTCTCTCTCTCTCTCTCTCTCGCAACAGAAAACGAGCTTGGGTGACGTTTTGTTACTCACCAGCTGATCCGCCTCCCCCCCTCTCTCTCTCTCTCTCTCTCTCTCTAGCTGCGCACATGTACGCGAACACAAACATTCGCTCACACAGAGACTGGGATGTGTCGACTCTTTCTCCCTCGCTTCTTTCAGCGAGTAACGAGCTTAAAACTAAAGACACCAGAAAAAGAAAAACAGACCAGGGTCTCTTTTGGCCTTTGGGATACGTCACTAAGACTTATTCAACTCTAAAGAGCTATTATCTAAACTCGGATTGGGTCTCTAAACGTACACAAAAGCCACTAAAATACTAGGCTTTGTCTCGTGGATTTACCAAATTACTTAATTACAATCAAACCCAAAATTGTTTGGTTGAGATAATTCCCTTGACACTCAAAAATAAGTAATTAACTTAAGAACTCATTACATGAATCAGAGTTTATTGCTTGACTAAGTTAATCTTCAAAACACAGGTTAGCCTATCAAGTCTTGCAACTCTAGACCTACTGTTATAACTATCGTGTCCCCAATATCTGATGTTACAGTCGTTCCAAAGATTTACATTACTCTTTGCCACGAACAAATGAAAATTTACGGCATCTTGTTTGCCATTTCTCAAACTTTTCACACTATTTATTTTGTTCTTGCGAGTTAACTAGAAGTGACAATCACATAAAAACCCAAATTCTCGTCTCTATATCATGTTGTCAATCATTACTTAAAAACAATTAATTTGTGTTTACTTGTCACGATTTTTCCAAAACACATAACCCTCTAAAGAGTTAGAAAACAAAGACTTAATTCTGACCTTTAAGCAAAAAGAAATTACGTTACTTGTCAAAATCTTAGGTTTCCTCGCAACACAAAAAAGCTCACTCAAAGTGTGCTCTTTAACAGTGGCTGTGACATCATAATGCTTACTCAGTGAATTCACGCAACATCGCATTCGTTTCAGTCATCTTCACTCATGTCAGCTGACTTTAATCGGGATCCCTTTAAACAAAAATGCATTCACACTCCCTGTTAAACCATTTGACATTACTTGTCCAAAATGGTTTGTTAAGAATGCTCGGGGTCATCAACCACACCGAACACTTGACAAACAAATAACTTATGACACACTGTAACTAAAAGAAACCAAACGCAAATTTTTTAAATCTCCTACGTGACATTACTAATTACTTGACAACTATTAACAACTAAACTCGCTTCGGTTAACAACTCGTCCTCATCAATCAGGATAATCTCAGACGAAAACTGGCAACAATAGCTCACTCTTTCTTACAAAATATTTCATAATGAACTCAGCACGATATTAATCGATAACCCGAAATATGACGTAAGAACAAATATTGTGACACTAATTTTCCCAATTGCCAATGTACCTAATTTACATCTTTTTTTCTCCATAATTTTATGAAGTACACACTCAAAGGGGATATTACAAAAACACTTCATAACTTTCGTCTTAACTCTGAACTTACAAACGTTCTACATTTCCTCTCTGGAATTAAACAACTTGTTATTGTTAACATAAAGTTATCTCAACATGTGACTTGACTTCTTTCCCAAAAATCACATTTAACATCTTTGACCACAAAAGTCACAAAAAAGCAAACTCAAAATATTATAAGTCAAAGAAGCTATGCAACGAAAACTTATAGTTCATGCAGCACATAAAACAATTTCTCGTTTGACCACACAGCAACATAATCAATTCGATTTTCTTCTTTTATAAACAGAAAAGTTAATCTTTACTCGAAGCTTTAACACTGAAAACATTTTACTCGACTAGTTACTTTCTTCAATTAAACTAGTGTCTTTCATCCAACTTTAACATTACGCAAAGAAAACGGGATGATAGCTTCGTTACTCTACAAAATTTCAAAACATATTAGTTAACCATAAAACTACAGATTTTGTAACATGTTACTTAACTTCTGTGGGGGGGTTGATTGCTGTGGGTCGCCTTGCGTCCCTCGTCCTACAGTTGCTGTCTGGGACCTCTTTCACTTTTCGGGATTGTCCTTGACCTTGGCGGGTGTGCCATTTCTGCCAATATGCCCGCTCCAGCTGTTCGGATGACGAAATTCTCTATGGCAAGGTTAATCAAGCACACTCCGGCTGCTGTTGAAAGGGGCCTAGATCACCATTTCAAATGGCGATTTTCGATGCTGTTGCTCCCGCAACGGGAAACTGGATACGGCGACGACTTGAGACGTACATGCGAAGGTACTGTCTTCTCTTTTAACAGGTCCTCCGTGGGTGACCCATCCGCAGAACTTCTGGCTGCTTCCTTCTGGACGGGAAAGACGTTACTGTCGGTTCTCAGGCCTGCCCTATGTTGTAGGTGTCTTCTTATATGTGCCCATGATATGGATTCCTTGAATTCAATTTTTCTCCTCAATTTCCTAAGGGCATTTCCTCGAATTTCCTGTTTCGCCATAATGATTTTCTGACGATGGCAAGGTTAATCAAGCACACTCCGGCTGCTGTTGACAGGGTCCTAGATCACCATTTCGAATGGCGATTTTCGATGCTGTTGCTCCCGCAACGGGAAACTGGATACGGCGACGACTTGAGACGTACATGCGAAGGTACTGTCTTCTCTTTTAACAGGAACATTGCTGTGTCATCCTCTCTGGGACGAATGTGTTTCCTTACAGTTTCCTCTCCTGGCCGCCGTCTATTCCGGCCCTCACAACTCGGCGTAAGGGCGCTAAGGTCTCCTTCCCGCCAGGTCCTCCGTGGATGACCCATCCGCAGAACTTCTGGCTGCTTCCTTCTGGACGGGAAGGACGTTACTGTCGGTTCTCAGGCCTGCCCTATGTTGTAGGCGTCTTCTCATATGTGCCCATGATATGGATTCCTTGAATTCAATTTTTCTCCTCAATTTCCTAAGGGCATTTCCTTGAATTTCCTGTTTCGCCCTAATGATTTTCTGACGATCAGTCCAACATTGCTCTGTTGTCGCTGCTTCCAAATAACTCAGAAGTGTTTCATATTGGCTCTATCGTCCATTTCATCCGAGCCGGGGTTCGAACCCATCTTCAATTAAAGGGCTGTTTTGTATTTCTTCCTGCCGTGTTCGTCTTTCTGCCCCCATCGATGTTCCACTGCGTACAGGCTCTCCTCGTGCTTGTGTTCCTACATAATGCTGTAGACCTCCGACGTGTCAACTTCCATGTACACATCGTCAAGTCCATTTACACACGTTTTGTAATTTGTTTTTTACTTTTCAAAAATTGTCACATTATTCCGCTGTGCTGCCACCATAAATTGTCTCTGTTCTTAACAATTATAATTCAAAATAAAGTAAGTTCAAGAGTCGGAGTAAGACAGAGTCTAATCTGTATCTGACAATATGTATTTCATTAAGAAGTTATTACAGAACTCTGAGCAAATATAAATTACTTGAAAATCTATGCAATTATCAGTCTAATTCATAAAATAAGTGCTCTCTATCAAACACTGGTTGAATACAATTATTCTTGGGCGAACAACGGTCAGGGAACGAAGGAATTTTACTTTACTTTTAATACAGATTCTTCACTTCTCTGTGAAATTTCTAAGTCAAACAATATCAGAGTAGAAATTCTCAGTACAAAATATCAGAGTATTGATCTTGGTAACAACATAACCACAGGAAAAGCTTATCTTCTCCTGAGCTCTCAGACCCGACTGATTCATAGGCCGTGGGCGTCGCTGAGCGTGACCCCATGGTGTCCTGAGAAGAAGACCAAATATGGTCGTATTCGTTATGGCAATCCGGATCCATCCGGTAGTCCTTCGCTCTCCTGAGCCGTTGCCCCCCCATCCAAAAAAAAAAAAAAAATCTGCGAAAACAAGGAGACAGAAAAAACCCTTCGTCTGCGGTTAGACATAGAGATAGACTCTTGTCCCCAGTGGAAGCTGAGAAAGCACACACTCCTAACCGAGCCAGCGAACTGAGGTCATTCACATGACCTCAAACACAGATTCACAAACAACGTATACGTGACAATATATATATATATATATGTATATATATATATATATATATATATATATATATATATATATATATATATATATATATATATATATATATATATATATATTTGGGCTCAGGCTATGTTGTCCTGATGGAAGTTCCAAAAGGGTAGTTTCCTAGGGTATATTTGACTACAGTGATGTTCCCAGAGAATTTTACCTTAAGGTATCCAGAATTCTAACTCCTGGAGCGAATATCCCTAAAAAAATCTAACAAGGATATCGCATATTATCAGAGGACGTATTCTTGACACGTCACATAGCTATCTTCACCCCGAAGAGTATTAACGCTTCGAGGGGTTACAGTGGCAAGAATCTAAAAACGAGAATGAAAGGAGAGTCGTTCATAAGGTATCTCTCCTATCCCATTTCGAGTGTGTATATGACGATGATGGTAGTGCCATCTTTATTCCTTATCGTGAAGTTCTTCTACTTGGTGTTTTCTCTTGTGATCTCTCGTAATTTTGAATATAATTTAACATTATGATGCTTTCTCCAGCCTCTTCCGCCTCTCGAAAGTTGAGTACTATCTTTACTTTGTATAAATGTAAGCTCTTGTCGTTTTGAATCAAAAGTGATATTAACGTAAACAAGAGCTGTTGCTTACCGGAGGCATCCTGGATGCTGTCGCTCGCTATGCATGAGTCATTTAGTTAGCCAGAGCGACGTTCCCGGTTATTATGCTTTAATAAATCTAGCTATTTAGCTCCTATAGGAATTTTTATATGATGCCGTTAGTTTTCAGTTTCGGCGATTTAGGTAACCGATCCTGCCTTTCGCTAGGCTTAGTAGCCTAGGCGTCTGGCCCTTGTACTTTCATGCATGATATAAGTTTTCCGAGTGTTATGTTATTGAAGCTATATGCAAAAATTTTATACAATGTATGATAATGTTGAATTTTCTTCGCCAAGTTGTATACGAGTTTCAGTGATTTAGGTAATCGATTCTCACCGCGCCTAGGCTAGTAGCCTATGGGCCTTTAGTATACTTTCGCACACATCCCTGGATGTTCTTATCTCCTCTGGAGACTAAGTTGAATCCGTTCTCCCTCTGAGTAAGCCTTAGGCTTAGTCCTAGTGGTTCCATCTGAATACTATTCAGATATAACTATACTAGGATATGTCTGTAACCAGAGTGACTGGTTTTTGGGGTTGGGGCAGAACATCGGAGTATTTAGTCTATGGTCTGCGTCTTCCTAGCATAGAGAATGAGATTTCTTTGCTAGGTTGGGTGCAGACACAGGAGGCTTTGCTTCCCTAGCCCACATCTGAAGGAGTCTGTACGAGATGATTCCTCTTCTAGTGGTCTAGCAGACTTTCCTGTGTTGTTATTCTCGGGCTGGAGAATGAGTTTTTCTCCGTTGCCTGTCAAAATAACAACACCAAACTTTGTTCTGGTATGGAGGAAGGTGGCAAGTATTGCCAACCTTCCTCTCTAATAGACAAACCCTAGGTTGGTTTGAGCTTTCCTAACCGCTGAGTATGTCTCATACTAGAGCAAAGTATACAGGACCCTTATCCTTTCCCCCCTTCTTTCTTAGTGATGGCCTAGCCATCACATCTCTTGGCCGCAGTCCTACATCTGTACCTAGTGTAGGTTAGGATGTGGGACCGGCTCAGCTCTCTGCCGGCCGGCAATAACGTGCCGGCCGGCAGAGACCCTTTTTTCTTCTACAGAGTGAACTCCAGACCTCCCTTGGTCTCCCTTCCATGTCTGCTGGTAGAGCCCAGCAGGCTTTGGATATTAGGAAGCCTGAATGCTACATTCTCCCCTTCCATATGTTCACTCTTTCTGGGTGGAAGGTTGTACGGCAAGGTTGCCTTATAACCTTACATCCATACTGTTTCTCTTGTTAGTGTATTGTGCACCGGGCCCGGCTGCCGGCTTAGCGGTCGGCAGCCGGGTAGGTGGAGGGTCTCTGGTTCTTAGTTACTGCCGGCCGGCATGGGTTTCGCTACCTTTGCCGGCCGGCAGTAGAAACACATCCTGAGATCTGCCGGAAACTACGATTAGCGGCCGGCAGCCGGGTGCTAGTGTTTTCAGTTGCCGAACGGCAGTGATTGCTGGCCGGCACATATTTGCGAACCAGTGTTCTGCCGCCCATTAGTTAAAGGTAGCATACATTTGAACTATATAAGGGTAAATGCCGGCCAGCACGACAGCATGTGATGTACAGTAGTTACTATATTTGTGGTGTAGTACACACTGCATTGATATAACTACAGTATAGAGTTTGTTGTAACACTAAAATTCTTCCAACACACTTAATGTTATCTTATACAGCCATTTGTTGAGACCGTACAGTATATAGAAAGTGAGTTTTTTCTGTATTCATTCTGTCCCGTATATTAAAACTTTATTTCAAGGTGTGAGTTACACCTTAACTTTCCGCTTAGGAAAATTTATAAGGTATTCTAGAATAGAATTAACTTTAGTTTTAATATCTTGGGAGGTTACAGCAATTGGCTGGGCAGGAAATACAAGTATGTGTCTTTCCTTCTTTCCTTTCTAGCTTTACTGTATAAGCTACATGTATTAATAATAAGTGAAAAGCCTTCACTTGATACTCATGGGTTCTCTTCTCTTTACAGGAGGACCATCCGAAGTGCGGGAGTATGTTCTGCAATGTCCGCAGTAAGAACTTCTGTGGACTCGAGTTATGCAGGAGGCACGCAGCATGCGCAGTCTCCAAAGGTGATCTCCGGTACTGGGACCCTCAGGTATGTACTATATGTTCCAACCTGATTACCGAGGCATTTGACACCCCTAAGTCGGCAGAGTCAAGGTATGCTGTTAGGGAAAAGTTGCGAGCCTGGGTGAGGGGTTTTCAGAAAAACACTTCAGGCCCCTACCTTCCAAACGAGAAGATGAGCGCCTACCTTCTCCCTAAGGCATCGGCTGATGCAGTCATCCCTGAGCCTCATGAGGAGATACCAACCGTCCAGAATCAGGTAGATTCTGAAGTCTCGTCCGCCCTTCAAGACATCCAATTGGACGATAGGATGTCAGAGGTGTCAGATTATACAGAGAAGGACCTTCTGGGAGAAGCTCAGGAGGAGGAGCTGACCCAGAAATAGAAGAGGAAGAAATCGACGAGGTGTCGGTTACATCGGTTCCGGCTCCAGAACCTGTTCCCTCTGCATCGTCTGCTATCCCAGATGATCTGGGAAGGACTCTTTCTTCTATTGTTGAAATGATTCAACAAATACAAAAGAAGAATGATGAAAAGGAAGTAGCGATGTACCAGGAGATACGCAGACTCGCAGCATCAAGTGGGCCCCAGAAGCTACTCAACGGGAAGGATCTTCTTTTGTGCTCGGATACCAATCCTTGGAGGTATGCCGAACACATGCCAATGACAACCGGGAAGATTGTTATATCGGAGAAGTTGGGCTCAATTCCCCTGGAAGATGTGGAATTTGGGTCCAACAAAGACTCTTACACGGACTGCTATGTCCGTCTTAGGAAGGAGCCAGCCTCAAAGGAAGAAACGAAGCCGAAGGAGGTCATAGTCCTTGACCATAGTAAAGCACAGGCATTACGAGCGAGCTCGATGAAAGAGAGGGGCTTCACGAGCTCAAAGTTGCCAGCTTTGAGTAAGAAGCTTCCCTCCTTTGTGGCCTCTTCAACCAGAGCCTTTCCCTTCATGGAAAAGGGATATAAGGCAGCCTTGAAGGCGGCGGAGGCAGGAAAACCATGCCCCTCCCTGGAGGAATGCAAGTCGTTATCCCTGACCTTACCATTGGACCAAAAAGACTGGAAGGACGTTCACCTTACCTTCTCAGTCAGGAAGCTAGAAGCTGATATTGCCGAACGTCAGTTTGGTGAGGAACTTCCAAAGCTGTCGGAGTTTCTCTTGCGCAGAGAGCAAGAGACGAAAAGAAAGACTTGCAGCATCGATGTCGTTGCAAACGACGTTAGAAACGATGGCAAGTGACCCCAAGAAACAGGACATCTTCATGGTAGTAGCCAAAACCCATCTGGCCACAGTTACGAAGGATCTCTATAGCTTTATTAAAGCTAGGAGAGCCTGTAGAGAGTTCGTGTTCGCCTTAGCTGCGGTGAGGCGCGAACCAAGGAAACTGTTCTCCTCTTGCATATGAGGTAAAGACCTCTTTCCCAACGAAATAGTCAAAGAGGTATTAGACAAAGTTGCCACGGAGAATAGGAACCTTCTCCAAAAGTGGGGCTTAAAACTTAAAAGAAAGTCTTCTCTGGATGAGGGTCCCCAACCCAAGAAGAAAAAAAGGCCTAGGTTTTCCTCTTGGCCGGCTAAGCCCTACCGACAGCAACAACAGCAACTTCCTGTGACTGCGGTGCCTCAGATAGTGGCACAACCTCCAACCACGTACCAGTTGGTACCTCAATAGGTGGCGACTCAGTCGCCGGTTTTTAACCCAGCTTTTTTAACCCTGGATAGGTACGCTCCTCGGACACAACTTTAAGGGTATACTCGGACGCGAACGACCCCGACGCCAAAAAAAATTCTTGAAAAATCAGTTTTTGCAGTAACCTCTTTTTTTCTTTTGCCAAAAAAAACTTCAATGAATGCTTAAAACAACTGTAAAGATAAATACTACTCATCTGCAGAAAAACTATTTATTATAAATATTTTAAAAAATTAAGTAGAAAAAAAAAGACCTGACATAAAAATTCATAAAAAAAAAAGTTTATACATATATACACAAATCCTTTTAGGAATTGATTCTTGAATGTTTAGGACACATCTTGATGTATTTTGGATGAAGTCAGACCCATGGAGGTGAAGATCTGAAATGAGAAAAAAAGATCTGATGAGACCCCTACCGACTCGACTGCGATCGCTTATCAAGCCGTGGTCCAAAGCCAAGCAAATGAAGATATCGATACCTCTTCAACCTCCTCCCATGTCAGTTACTATCTATACAGACGCTTCAAAGGAAGGCTGGGGAGGCCACTCTCACCAGAAGAGAGACCAGGAAGCTTGGTCCAATCTCTTCAAGTCATTTCACATCAAATTTCTAGAAGCCATGGCAGTACTTCTGACACTAAAGAAAGTTTCTCCTCGCCATTCAACCCACATAAGATTGGTTCTAGACAGCGAGGTGATAGTGAGATGCCTGAATCGACAAGGGTCGAGATCACCTCAAATCAACCAAAAAAAAAAAAAAAAAATGGCACCTGTCAGCAGTTCACATTTAAGCAGTCCTTAAAGTGACAGCGGGCGCTCCATCCAGGTTCACACAGATAGAGTCAGAATTATCTCTAGACGAAGGATCATTCTCCTTCATCTGAAGTTAAGTCCCAAAACTGCAGATAGACCTCTTTGCGACGAAAAACAACAAGTAAACACATCGTTATGTGTCCCCGTACGAGGATCTGCTGGCGGAAGCAGTGGACGCTATGTCCCTAGACTGGAACAGATGGTTCAGGATTTACCTGTTCCCTCCGCACAACCTGCTTTTGAAGGTCTTCAAAATGAGATCCTTCAAAGGGAAAGTGGAAATAGTGGCCCACACGTGGTCAAACAGCGTTTGGTTCCCTCTGGCATTGGAACTACGACTGAAGTTTGTACCGCTACCGGATCCAACCCTGACTCAGCAAGTACAAAAGTCGACTGTCTTCGCTTCATCACAGAAAACCCGGAACCTGCATCTCATGATTTTCTCTCCTTGCGATGAGAAAAAGTTGCAGGATATCAAGAGACAGTATAGACTTTATGGAGAAATTCAAGTCCAAATGTACCAAAAGACAATATGAGTCATCATGGAAGAGTGGGTGTCTTTTGTCAAGGCGAAGAAACCAAAACAAATCTTGATAGACTTCTGTATATTTTCTTCATTCACCTTCATGAGTAAGGTTTAGCAGCCAACACAATATCAATGTGCAAGTCTGCCTTGACAAGACCGATACTATATACTTTTCAGGTCGACCTTTCTAACAACATTTTTAATAAAATTCCGAAGGTCGGTGCTAAGCTTAGACCCTCAGCGCCTCCAAGACCCATTTCATGGGCACTAGATAAAGTTCCTCATTTGCATCAATAATGAATAATGATGAGTGCGCTTTGAAGGATTTAACTCAAAAAGTTATGTTTCTGTTTGCACTGGCTTCGGGGGCTAGAGTTAATGAAATAGTGACTCTCTTGATAGAGGAAGGCCACGTTCATTTATTGAAAGAGGGAGAAATGAATCCGTTTCCAGACCCAACTTTTCTTGCCAAGAACAAGCTACCCACCAACAGGTGGGGTGCCTAGAGAATCTCCCCTCTGAAGGAAGATGCATCTCTATGTCCAGTGGAGTGCTTAAAGGTCTATCTTCATAAAATTTCAGACTTTAGAGGAGGACAGCTGTTCAGAGGGAGAACCTTGGGTTCAAATTTATCTCTGAAACAACTAAGGGCGAAACTCGCCTATTTTATTCGCAGAACGGATTCAGACAGTACACCCGCAAGTCATGATCCGATGAAAGTTGCCTCTTCCATAAAATTTCTTTAATCATATGGATTTTGAACATCTTTTTTTCGTACACCGGCTGGTAGTCATCCAAGGTGTTCTTTATGCACTATAGGAAGCAAGTGGAGCAACTCAAGAGGTCTGTGGTAGCAGCAGGTAGAATTCTTAAACCTGCTGTTTAAATCTGCGAGGAACAATTAAATTAATTTGGGACGATTAATTAAGAGGGTGAGTGTGTAGTCACAGACTGTTACTACACACTGAGTGATAAGCCACTAACGTGTCCTTACGAACTGTTCCATTGACTTTGGTAAACTAAAGCATAATACGGACACTTGTGCCAAGCGTTTCTTACGCTAGTGTAAATGAACAGTAATACAGACTATATCAATATTAATAATAATTTGATTAAAGTGGCAAATCTGTTTCCTTTTAGACGAAACAATATTTTCTGTTTACTGTTTTTTTATGCTTCAATGATTATCATCCACATTTTACAAATTCTATAAATGTTGACTGATATATATATGTTTATTAAATTTTTAATAAAGTAGTTCATAGTGAACCCTGCGTCTTATTCGGCCACACTCATTTTATTAGAAATGTACTGAGCATTAAGTTTAAAATATGGATCATTTTAACATGGAATGTCTTTTAAGATTGTTCCTTTCTTCAAGCAAAAATCCACTCCCTTTAACACTTCCTTAGGAAGGATTAACGTTGTACCTTAAGGGGATGGTGGTAGAGATGCAAAATTTGTTCCTATACGGATACAACTGTTATCCGATAGTTTAATAAGAGTAGACACACTGGGGGAGATGTCAGGAATTCATACTGACATTGGTGACTCGTATACAAACTTTGCTTTATAATGTATAGGGCGAGACCACTATACAAGCTTGTCATTTTGTTATCCATAGTTAATATGTACTCCTCATGCTTAGATGAAATGATGTATGACAGTAACATCATAGGTCTCTAGGTCTAGACGGACCAGGAAAATACTTACTTGAGGGTACGGCACCGGTTGAGAATCCACAGATACAGTAATGCTCTGGTAAACTTCCATCAGGACAACATGGCCTGAGCCCAAAAAACGGATTTTGAGCAAAGCGAAAAATCTTTTTTTGGGTGAGGTAGCCATGTCGTTCTGATGGCCCCGCCATTCCTTTTAATTTGAAAAGGGCTTATTGACCCCTCCCTATAATACAGTATCTGTAGCACCTCGTGTATCGCTACAAGGAATAAAGACGGCGCTGCCGTCATCGTCATATACACACTCAAAATGAGATAGGAGAGATACCTTAAGAACGACTCTCCTTTCATTCTCGTTTTTAGATTCTTGCCACTGTAACCCCTCGAAGCGTTAATACTGTTCGGGGTAAAGATAGCTATGTGGCGTGTCAAGAATACGTCCTCTGATATTATGCGATATCCATGTTATATTTATTTAGGGATATTCGCTCCAGGAGTTAGAATTCTGGATACCTTAAGGTAAAATTCTCTGGGTATATCACTGTAATCAAATATACCCTAGGAAGCTACCCTTTAGGAACTTCCATCAGGACGACATGGCTACCTCACCCAAAAATAGATTTTTCGCTCCGCTCAAAGTCCGTTATATATATATATATATATATATATATATATATATATATATATATATATATATATATATATATAAATATATATATATATATATATATATATATATATATATATACATATATATATATATGTACCATAAAGGATTTCTGAAATATAGTGGAAATTAGAGTATACAAAACATTGAACACCATTGGTGTCTTGCTTTTGGCGTTGAATTGCCAAATTCAACCTCAGGGGAAAAATTGGTGCAATATATGAAATGTAAATATTAGACCCTTGAAAGTTGCTCAAGTGACAGTGGTCTTTATGTAAGTGACCTGTGTAAAGAGAAATGATAACTGATTTCCTTTGGATTTTAAGGGATGTGAGGTTTTTTCTTATATATTTTCTTACAACTTACCCCGCATATGGGGCTATTTGTATACAAGAAGTAATTTTGCTATTTTCACCTTCATATCAAAAATTGAAAATATTTAACATCTTTTTTATGTAGTTATGATAAAAAATATAATATACTTTTAACAGCATAAATCTGTTCAAGTTTCCATCATTAGATATATGATTAGAGGTAAAAATAGTAAAATTTTAACAACTATCCCCGGTGTCCCCTATGTTATGAAAAGATCATCTCCATTCCCTTTACAAACTCCCTGAAATTTTAAGCTACAAAAGCACCATCTATATTTATATTCTTTTTCTTACAGTTTACATTAATATCTATGAGAATGGAAAAGCACTAATGCATATTTCGACGCACTTTTGAGAAGATATACTGCTAAGTATTTATAATTATGAACATTTTCATCAGAGAGACTTTAATAACCATCTTCCAATCCTACAATCATCTGTCTTTTAATAATTTTTCTCTCGTTGTGAAGCGATATTTTACATTTTCATAATAACCTTTCTGCATGAAGAATGAATACATTATTTTAGAGTAATAAAAAACAGTATTTGAATATTGTTATACACAACTCGTAGGACTAACTAACGTGGGAAACATAAACGACCTCTCTCTCTCTCTCTCTCTCTCTCTCTCTCTCTCTCTCTCTCTCTCTCTCTCTCTCTCTCTCTCTCTCTCTCTCTCTGGATGAATGGATGGATACTGTAAGTTAATCACGTAATAATTTGTTTATATATTACTTTTCATGTAAGAGTAAACCAGACTGGTTTACAGATTGTTATCGAAGAACGAACCATAGCCTACAGGACATTTCAGTCATCACAAGTTCCGTATAAATGAATTTCATTGTTATGCTGCAAAAGTATTTCCCGTTGATAATATGATTTTCTATATACAGTGTTAGTATATCTAGTAACTCTGCTTATTTAAGCACAACCGGCTATTATTCTACATTTTTCATGCTCTCAGAAAATCTATGATCAGATCTAACATTTCTGTGAATTATGTAATATTCGTCGACCAGTTAACTTCTCAGTAATTACCCGCTACTCTAGCTTGTTTCGTTTTCACGCTCTCTGATTTAGCGATATCTAATTTAGTAGCAACAACGTTTAACATTTGTTTCATTACGAATTAATTCTTTCAAATCTTGTACAGTTCTAAAAAGTCACGCAATAATCTACACACGCAGGCCCAATCATTTCTTTCTGATTCTTCTTTCCCTATTCCATCTAAAACGTTAAATGTTGTTTCAGATTTGTATTTTGTGAATTATAAAATTAACCATTTTTATGTGCATTAAATCATATCAGAAATATGCGGTAAAAAACCATATGAAAAATACTGTATACTTGCTTTATTAGTATATATTTAAGGATTGATTGGGATTGCATGGTTTGGATGATTAAATAATTCTTGGAATACGGGAGTTTTTGGCCTCTAAAACTCCAGCCTTTGTATAGAAGAGACATGCTGGCTTATTTCAGTACTAAAAAATACACGACAGCTGAATTTGAATGAAGATATAAACATGTTTTCGATTAGAGACGAGTCAAAAGAGATTTGAATGTAGGTACTTTATACCTTGTGCATGCTGCAAACGCAAAGGAAAAATAATCATGATAAAAGCGTTAGTTTTTAAAGGATCAAAGATTTATTAAAAGAAAAAGAAATATTTTGAACAAATGTAGAAATCTAAAATAGTTTCTTAATAATTTTTAGTTACTAAATATAAAAAAAAAATAAAACCGAGATTTGTGAGGAAAAGCACAAGAAAAGTTAGATAGTAACAGTTTGTCTCTTGTAGAACTGTTCATAGCATATATTTCTGTGCACATTTATACAAAAAAATCATATATTTTACATTATCTGAACTCTAAAGAACCTTTAAAGAATTATGATATTATATATAATTTTTGCAATAAGAGAAGTTGTATTCCGAGACTAGACATAAGCATGATATTTATAAAAAAAAAAAAATAAATAAATACTAATCAGCGATTATGTAAAATCAACCAAAATTCCGTGGAAAATGTGATAATATTGATAATTCTAGTAAATATTATCGCATGATTATTTGGAAATTCCTTGCAAGAACTATACATTAAAGATGGTAGGCCAATTAGTTATTGCATGTAATCTATAACTATAAAGGATTACATTAACAGCTCTTGGTGATAAAGCTTATTTCTAATGAATAAAAAAGGTAGAGATAACATCCCTCAATGCCAAATATTCAGAACGATCATTTTGCCACAAAACTTGTTTAATCAACTGAATGTACAAATATTTAAAATCATCTTTACCTTCAGAAGTGGGTGAAACAGCCAAGTCATCTCTCTCTCTCACTCTCTCTCTCTCTCTCTCTCTCTCTCTCTCTCTCTCTCTCTCTCTCTCTCTCTCTCTCTCTCTAGGTTCATTCAACTTACTGTGTCCATCAATACTTGTAAAATGTAAACATTTACAGCCTATTGCGAGTGCTTTCAATATTTTGCCATAAAATATTTCAATCAGTTTTAGATGTTTTTCCCATTAGCGTGATTTTATTCTCTTCCATTTGCGATATAAATGAAAAAAAAATCCAGTTACTTTTGTTTCTAATCTAAAATTTAATCTTTTTAGGTAAACTCACGTTATAAATGATTGTCCATTTGTGGTAATTTAACTGGTTTGTGAATTATCTCTTAGTAATTATTGCCTACGCAAAGATTCGAAACCTAAGGATTATTCTATGGAATAGGATTTTGAACTAGTATCATATTTTAGTTGAGTTCATTAATCTATTCTAAGATCAGAATAAACCCAGTCCATATGATTTAAGAAAAAAGATGGAATTACTAAAATTATTTTATATATAATTACGGTATTTGATTTGCATAAGTAAATCTATATATACAGTATATATATATATATATATATATATATATATATATATATATATATATATATATATATATATATATATATATATATATATATATATATATGTGTGTGTGTGTGTGTGTGTATGTGTGTATATATACTGCCCCTATTGAAGCAAAGGGCTTCGGACTTCTTTATTCTGAGCTTTTAAATCAATACCACTCCATTCATTGTCTCCTACTACACGATTCAGTCCTCAACCATGAAGGCCTGGGTCTTCCAACTCTTCTATTGCCTTGTAGAGCTCAATTAAAAGCTTGATGAAATAATATATCTTGAGGAGTACGAAGAGCATGCCCAAACCCCTCTCCATCTGCCCCTCACCATGATTTCATGCACATATGATACTCTTATAGTGTCATTTCTAACCCTGTCCTTCCATTTATCTCTCAATGTCCTTCTGAGGTCTTTGTTTTCTAATCTACTAAATCTCTAGGAGAATGTTTAATTTTCATGCCACGACTAATGTCTATAATCTATATAGTAACACCGATCTTAATAAACTGATAAATAGTCTGAATTTTAAATAATATTTTACTTAAAGTAGATATTGTCAGACTTGCTTTTTTCTTAATCTTTCATTAAATGTGCTATTTTA
>NC_090733.1:16470726-16483226 GCF_036898095.1 Palaemon carinicauda | reverse complement strand
ATATATATATATATATATATATATATATATATATATATGTATGCATATATATATATATATATATATATATGCATATATATATATATATATATATATATATATATATATATATATATGAATATATATATATATATATATATATATATATATATATATATATATATATATATATATATATATATATATATATATATATATATATATACTTATATATATATATATATATATATATATATATATATATATACGTGTGTGTGTGTGTGTGTATATATATATATATATATATATATATATATATATATATATATATATATATATATATATATATATATATATATATATATATATATATATATTAAATTACATATTATAGATAAACACTCCAAACCGATAAAAAGCTATGCGATGAAACAAGGTTCCTATGGATAAAACGTTCTTTGACCTACACTCCTACAGTACTTACAGTGGAGATGCCAAGATTCCCTTCATATTCTGGTGAGAATTGGGTTACTGAGAGGTTTATGGTAGGGGATATCATCCATCTCGGTTCATTGCTTAATATCAACACGCTTTCAGGGTTCTCTCTAAATGTCTCCGAGGATCTCTTAGGGTGCCCTGACACTTGCACGACTTTTTGCAACGAATTTGTCGTGGCAAATCGTGACATTTCATGACATGAACTGGGAGGCCCCCGCACTGTTCACGACGAGTTCACGATGAGTTCACGACGAGTTCATGAATATTTAACAAATGGGTGCTCATTCGTGTCGACATTTACACGAACTAGCACGACAAGTTCACGACGAGTTCACGCATAGTTTGCGCATAGTTTGTGTACTTCCCACATTGGCACGACGAGTTCACGCAATTTGGATGGTGTCGTACCGACTTGGCCACGTCATATAAAAACAGGGCTTCTCCAACCATTGGTCATTCTTGGATTGGCTTTGGAAGAGACAACCATGCTTACTGTCTGAGACACCATTGCAAATAGGAGAAGATACCTATACCTGGCAGTTGCTCTAGCCATTGTTGACGAGCAGCAGAAAAGGGTGGCAGAGGCAGAAGAGAAACAAAAGGCAACTCCACCCCGAAGAAAGATACAAAGGAAAGTGTGAGTCAGGGAATGGTTAATCAGAAGGCACGAGTTTGGACAATATGACAGTCTTCTGACTGAACACCACAAGGAAGATCAAAGGGGTTACAAAATTACCTCAGAATCACAGCTGACCTGTTCCAAGAGATGGTTGAGAAGTTAGCCCCTTGCCTCCAGAAGCAGTCCACCTTCATGAGGGAACCGCTTCAAGTTGGACTTAAGCTGGCTGCCACCCTCCACTTTTTAGCCACTGGAAAATCCATCAGGGTTGAAGCAAGTACCATCTGCAAGTTCATACCCAAGGTGTGTAAAGCCACCATCGCGGTCTACTAGGATGAAGTGTTGCGCTGCCCCAAAACTGAAGAGGACTGGAAGGAAGTTGCTGCCAGGCTCAGCTCCAGATGGAATTACCACAACTGTCTGGGGGCTGTGGATGGAAAGCACATCGCTATAAAGAAGCCACCCAATGCTGGCTCTTACTACTACAACTACAAGGGCTTCCACAGCATTGTACTGATAGCAGTGGCATATGCTACATACAAGTTCCTCTATGTGGATGTTGGGGCAGAGGGTGGTGCGTCGGATGGAGGAACATGGAGCAACTGTTCCCTGCATGATGCTGTAGAAGAGAACAGAGCTAGAGTGCCTCAAGCAGAACCACTCCCTAATGATGACCACCTAGTGCCCTATCACTTCCTAGGGGATGACGCCTTTGCTCTCCGATCCTGGATGATGAAACCATTCTCCCATTGGTCACAAGTCCTATGAGAACGCATATATAGCTACAGGTTGTCTCGTGCCTCACGTGTCGTGGAGAATGCCTTTGGAATTTTATGTCAAAGGTTCCGTTGCTTCTACACAACGATGCATCAGAATCCCGACACCATCAACCTGATCACCATGTGTGCCTGTGTCCTGCTAAACCTCATCCTCATCAGATACCCACACGCAATTTCAGAAGTGGACCACGAAGATTCGGACACACATGATGTGATCCCTGGTGGATGGA
Source organism: Palaemon carinicauda (assembly GCF_036898095.1). Classification (NCBI taxonomy): domain Eukaryota; kingdom Metazoa; phylum Arthropoda; class Malacostraca; order Decapoda; family Palaemonidae; genus Palaemon; species Palaemon carinicauda. The sequence goes on along the minus strand of NC_090733.1, from coordinate 16,481,121 downwards.
GGACTGATCAACACCTACAGGGGCTGCTGCCCATAACCGGCCATCATACCCAGAAGGATGCAAAGGATCAGCGAGACTACCTCTCACATTACTACATGTCCCCTGCTGGTGCTGTCCCTTGGCAAGAAAGAAATGTAATAGCTCCATGAGCTGCATCCACAGTTGTTCCATTTTTTAAATAAAAGAAAAGTATCTTTTTCATGAGTATTTTTGGTTGCCCTTTATTTTTTGGAAATAAGAAAGCATTTTATTTACATTAAAACAACAAACATCAGATATGTAAAGTATCACAGTCCAATTATTCACAAATATTTACAAGTGTCTCATCTCAGTCAGTGTCCTTGCTGGTAGTAGCCCCATGAGCTGCTTCTACAGTTGTTCCATCTTTTAAATAAAAGAAACGTATCTTTTTCGTGTGTATTTTTTGTTGTCCTTTATTTTTTTAAATTAAGGAAGCATTTTATTTATATTAAAACAGCAAACATCAAATATGTACAAGTATCACAGTCCAATTATTTACAAATATTTACATGCGTCTCATCTCATCTAAGTCAGTGTCCTTGCTAGTAGTATCTCCATGAGCTGCGTCCACAGTTCTTCCATTTTTGAAATAAGAGAAACGTTTATTTTTGGTTTTTTTTCCCTTTATTTTTTGGTTTATTTTCCTACTTTTTTAATTTTTTTTTTCGTTTCCTTTTTCTTTCAACTATATTTTAAGGTTAAAGAGAAAAATAAGGGTTTTGAAATAAGAAAGCATTTTATTTACATTAAAACAGCAAACATCAAATATGTACAAGTATCACAGTCCAATTATTTACACATATTTACAAGTGTCTCATCTCATCTCAGTCAGTGTCCTTGCTAGATGTGGTACCGCTGCGTAGGGATGCCCGATGGAATGGTGGGGTGTTGAGTTCCTTGGAGGTGTAGAGGGATGAGGGTGATATGCCCTCTTCTAGGTTGCTCACGACGCACCCGGGTCAGGACCAGGAAACTGGGAGGTGTCTTGAATGTGGGTGACAGCGACAACAATAAAGGTGTTGGTGAAGGAGCCTAGACAAGGGTGGGTGACGATAATGAAGTTGTTGGTGAAGGAACCTGGACCATAGAGGCTGACGGTGCAGGTGGCATCCCTGGTTGCCACTCCATGGTAAAGGGCCAGGAGGACTGGCCTGAAGACTGTGGTGACTGGGGTGGCATCCAGGTTACAGATGATGGCTGACTGGCTGGACGATGCTGCAGAGGCTGCTGCTGCTACTGTTCTGGCGGTGCCTGCGAGGTTGCTGGTTGAGGTGGATGCCAGGACTGCAGCTGCTGAGGGGCTGCCAAGGTTGCTGCTGCTCTGGGCCTAGCCAGGTCATGTTTGGTTGTTCATATGGCTGCTTGAAGAGCTGACACCGCTGCCTGTAGCGGTGTTCAAGGTTGAGGCAGTCTCTGAAATTCATGCCAGTAGTCCTCTAGGATGGCATGCATGTGGCCTTCCAGCAGGCACGAAAAATCGTGAACGGTCTTGTGCTGGCTGGTGTACGAGGGTGCCAAGGAATCTGCTTTGGACATCATCTGAAACATACAAACATTGTAACAATTCAGTGCAGCATCTCAATGTAACATATTGCACATTCCATGTCGAAAACAATAGTTGAAACTGGAATACAATCCACATGTAGACATAGGGACTCTGACATTTTTCAAGACATTAGTGAGGTCCTTGTGGGTCACCCAGGTGTCGCTGGGTGTGGTGCCTGTTGTTGGGCTGGATGGCTGTCTCTGACTTTCGCTTGTATCCTGCTGTGTCTCCGGGATCACGAGATCGAGACTTGATATTGATGAGTGAGGAGAATTATCCCTATCAGTGGTCTCTGCCTCTGGCCTGTTGGCTTCTGGCCTTCTCCCTCTTCCTTTTGTCAGCTTGGTTTTAGGCATGTTGTCTCTTCGCTGGCGAGCTCTGGAATGGCGAGCAGTGTCCTGGAAGCTCTATATGTACCCCCCCACCGACGCGAGCTCCACTTTCGCGCAGTAGTCGGGAACTTCTCGTGAATGGTTCGTGAACTGTTCGTGAACTGATCGTGAACTGCTCGGGCCATGCGCAAACTGTTCGTGAAGTGCGTAAACTAGTCGTGAATCTGCTCGTGCCATCAATGCGTGAAATACACGTGACCATGTCAGTGGGAAGGCACAGCCACCCTGCGACGCGCTCATATTCGTGAACATGTTGTCCCCTACTTGTGAACTCGACGCGAACTGTTCGTGAACTATTCGTGGCAGTTCGTGACAGTCGTGACATAGCACGCATTGCCACGCACTGGCATGCATCCTCCTGCATAGTCCCGACGAGTTCAAGATGAGTTCACGAACAGTTCGCGCATAGTTCACGACCCGGTAACGAAATTTTGTCGTGACCAAAATTTTGAACATTTCAAAATTCTCATCACGACATGGCACGATGTCACGACGGGTTTACGAACACTTCACGCCAGTTCACGACGAGTTCAAGCATTGGCACGACTCGAGTCGTGATAGTGTATGCCAAAAATTCGTGCAAGTGTCAGGGTGGCTTTAGGGCTCCAATTTACATATGAATGAGGTGGCAGTGAGACGTGGGTATGAATGTCATGCACATGATATTTACGTTACTGAGATTAATTATTTGGTTTATATCGAAAATTATCAGTTTTATATTGCCTAAGTAATATATTGATATGTGGTGGGATTTCATTGTCACATGATTTGTGCTTACAGTAATCAGTAAGAGATCTAATTGTTTTAAAGAGGAAAAATAATTAGGATATAGATTTTATCAAATGTAATAAAAGAATATTAATATCACAGCATTGCTAACCCCTATATGAGAGAGAGAGAGAGAGAGAGAGAGAGAGAGAGAGAGAGAGAGAGAGAGAGAGAGAGAGAGAGAGAGAGAAATATTAAACTCGGTTAGGAATCTATATCGAGCAATGTCTTAAAAGTGTTCACCAAATTCATTGCACCCTTTACCTTTGAATAATGTTTTATGATAATATAACACATTATTCACTGAATCCTTGGCGAAATATAAAAAGAGGAGTTCATAGAAATGATGAAACTTATCGGGTATTAGGATAATAGGAACATACTATCTGGAATCAAAAGTATAAGCATGTTGCCTTTACACCATTTGCTATTCTTTTCTAATTTCTCATTACATCCGTCATCAGTAAAAACAGATTTAAATTTGTATCTTAAATTTCCTAAAAAGTGTGTTACACCTTCTTTATAATATCAACGTTCATGTATATTTATATATATATATATATATATATATATATATATATATATATATATATATATATATATATATATATATATATATATATATATATATATATATTACGTTACTCCTTATTTATTATACTAACGTTCATACATATACACACACACATATATATATATATATATATATATATATATATATATATATATATATATATATATATATATGTATATAACGGATTTTGAGCGAAGCGAAAAATCTATTTTTGGGTGAGATGGCCATGTCGTCCTGATGGAAGTTCCTATAGGGTAGCTTCCTAGGGTATATTACAACTACGGCGATATTCCCAGAGAATTTACCTTAAGGTACCAGAATTCTAACTCCTGGAGCGAGTATCCCTCGTGAAAGGGATATCGCGACATATCAGAGGACGTATTCTAGACACGTCACATGGCAATCTACATCCTGGACAGAGATTTCGTCTCGTAGGAGGTGATTGACGAGATACGAATTCGGGAAAGAAAAAAGGGGGAGCCGCTCCCAAGGCTTCCCTATCCCCCGATTCGTATGCGTGCCTGGCGCCAATCCTGGCGCCATCTGTATTCCTTGTAGCGTACACGAGGTGCTACAGATACTGTATGTAGGGAGGGGTCCTACAGCCCTTTCTTAGAAAGGCAAGGGCGGGTCCATCAGGACGACATGGCCATCTCACCCAAAAATAGATTTTTCGCTTCGCTCAAAATCCGTTTTTTGGGCTCAAGCCATGTCGTCCTGATGGAAGTGTACCAGAGCATTACTGTATCTGTGGATTCTCAGAACGTGCCGTACTCCCCGGAGGTAATTTTTTTTTCCCGGTCGACTAGACCTAGAGACCTAAGATGTTACCGTTATACATCTTTTCAACTAACTATAAACTATGTTAGAGCTTCCTGCCCCCTACAGGGAAGAGTCCTACTAGACTCTGGAAAAGTCTCGAAGAGTACATATATCTATGTATGAATACCAGGCAAGCTAATATAGTGGTCTCGCCCTATATTAAGTAAAGCATAGTTTGTAAAGGACCACTGCGTCAATATGAAATATCGACCAGTTTTCCGCACAATACTTGTATTGGACAAAGGTTTTATATCCGCATAGGAGGAAAACCAATGCAACATAGCTTGCATAAAGGAACAATTCTATTAGAATTATCCCAGATAAGGTACATAGAATGAATGCTCAATTATACCAATAAATTGACACAGGTGAAGGAGACGCAAGGTTCTCAAGAACCAGTTTATTGACAGGCAATAAATAGACAGGTTAACCACAATTATATATATATATATATATATATATATATATATATATATATATATATATATATATATAGAAGAGGATAACCCAAAACTTTAAGCATAAGTATGATAGTAAACAGAGCTTGTTTGTCTGAAAGAAAAAACATTAGATGCCACTTTTAAGATACCGAGGTATCAAAGTCATAAAAGCCTGTATTACAAATCAATGACATTAGCGTTAGAAACGCTCGGCACACATGTCTGCACTTATGCTAGGTTCACCTTCGGAAATAGAACAGTCTGGATAGGCAACACAGTGCCCTCACTTAGTTTGTAGTACAGTATGTAACTAAACACTCACCCTGGAATTAATCGTCCCAATTAAGACCACTGTTCCTCGCAGAGTTAAACAGTAGGGTTAACACCGCGACCCACTGCTACCACAGATCTCTTTTAGTTCCTCTACTTGCTTCGCATAGTGGCGAAAGAACACTCTGGAAGACTTCCAGCCAGTGTATGAACGGAGATGTTCAAAATACATACAATTAAAGAAATTTAAGAATGAGGCAACTTTCCTCGGATCGTGACCTGCGGGTGTATTGTCAGGATCCGCTCTGCGAATAAAATATGTGATTTTTGCTCTGAGTTGATTCAGAGATAAATTTGAGCCTGATGTTTCTCCCCTGAATAGTTGACCACCCTTGAAGTCTGAAGTTCTATGAAGAAAGACCTTTAGGCATTCTACTGGACATAGAGATGCATCTTCTTTTAGAGGGCAGATTCTCCAGGGACCCCACCTGTTGGTGGGTAAATCATTCTTGGCGAGAAACGTAGGATCCGGAAACAGGTTCAGTTCTTCCCCATCCAGGAACTGAACACGACCTGCCTCTCTCGAGAGGCTACAATCTCACTAACCCTGGCCCCGGACGCGAGTGCAAAATAGGAAAATAACTTTTTGTGTCAAATCCTTTAACGCACACTCTTCATTGCTCAACAGAGAAGCGAAATGAAGAACTTGTCTAAAGACCATGAAATGGGCTTTGGAGGTGCTGAAGGTCTGAGCCTAGCACAGGCTTTCGGGACTTTATTAAAGATCTCGTTACCTAGGTCGACCTGGAAGGCATATAGAATGGGTCTTGTCAAAGCAGACTTACACGCTGAAATCGTGTTCGCTGCCAACCCTTGACCATGGAGGTGGGGAAAAAAGATAAGCAGAAGTGTGTCAAGATCTCCTGCGGAATCTTCGCCTTGACCAAAGCCCACCCATTTTCTCCAAGATGACTCATATTGCCTTCTAGTAGATTTGCATTTATATTCCTCAAGGAAGTCTGGCTTTCGAAATCCTGAAACGCTTTCTCACCGCTAGGGAGAGAAAATCATGAACTGCAGGGTCCGGGTTTTCTGTAATGAATCGCAAACAGTTGACTTCTGGACTCGCTGGGTCAGAACTGGATCTGGTAGTGGTACAAACTTCAGCTACAGTTCCAATGCCAGGAGGAACCACACGCTGTTCGGCCACTTGTGGGCCACTATTGCCGCTACCCTTTGAAGGATCTCAGTTTGTTGAGGACCCTCAACAGAAGGTTGTGAGGAGGGAACAGATAAATCTTGGACCATCTGTTCCAGTCGAGGGACATCGCGTCCACTGCTTCCGCTAAGGGGTCCTCGTACGGGGCACGTACAGGGGCAACTTCTTGTTGTCTTTCGTCGCAAAGAGGTCTATCTGCAGTTCTGGGACTGATTCAGAATGAAGGAGAATGATCCTGCGTCTAAGGACCATTCCGACTCTATCGGTGTGAACCTGGATAGAGCGTCCGCTGTCACATTGCGGACTCCTTGAAGGTGAACTGCCGACAGGTACCACTTCTTCTTTTCCGCCAAACGGAAGACGGCCAACATCACCTGGTTGAGAGGTGGTGACCTCGATCCTTGTCGATTCAAGTATCTCACAACTACCTCGCTGTCTATTACCACTTTAAGTGGAACGAATGACGCGGGGAGACTTTCTTTAAGGTAAGGAGCACTGCCCTAGCTTCTAGAAAGTTTTATGAGAAAGGTCTTGAATAGCCTGGACCAAGTCCCCTGGACTTTTTTCCGATGAGAGTGACCTCCCCATCCCTCCTTCGAGGCGTCTGAGTGAATCGTCACCGACGGGGGAGGTGGCTGAAGAAGAACCTGACTTCTTTAGATGTCTGGCTTGGGACCAAGGCCTGAGAAGAGTACTTAGCCGAAGCGGCTGGTCTTCTCAGATCTCTTCACGCGTTTGATGCATAACTTCTCCAAACTCCGATTGCATCCTTTAGCTGTGCTCTTAGCACTAGGTCTGTCACCGAAGCAAACTGGAGAGAGCGCAGTACTCTCTCCTGCTCGTGTCTTGATATCCTTTCGGAATCTTGAAGTCTCTTGACAGAACCCGCTATCTCCTTCCTTTTCTTCGCTGGGGTGGAGAAACGGTGTGACAAAAGGTCCCAGTGGATCTTAGCCAGTGGAACTTTTGAGATGGAGAAAGTCGAGACTTTTTCTGTTGATCTTGAAGCCTAGGTACTCTAGGAACTGGATCACTTGACTGGAAGCTTGCAAACATTCTGTCTCGGATGCTGCCCACACCAACCAGTCGTCCAGGTAGGCTACTACCTGAATTCCCTTTAGGCGAAATTGTTTGAGAGCTACGCTCGCAAGCTTCGTAAAAATCCTTGGGGCTTTTTTTAGCCCAAATGGCATGGCTCCGAAGGCGTATAGTCTTCGTTGTAGCCTGAACCCTAGGTAGGGGGAGAGTCGATGGCTAATTGGAATGTGCCAGTAGGCGTCTGACAAGTCTATAGAGACGGAATATGCCCTCTTGGGCAGTAAGGTCCTTATGTGTTGCAGTGTTAGCATTTTGAATTTGCAATTCACTATGAACTTGTTAAGTGGCGACAAGTCCAGAATGACTCTGAGCTTTTCCGAGTCTTTCTTGGGAACACAAAACAGCCTCCCTTAGAAATTGATGGGCTTCACCCTTTTTCTCCAACCGTTCTTGAACGTACTCCTCCATAACGGGGGTGGAGTGTTGGAAAAACCGAAGGTACGGGGGTGGAGTGCTGTACCAGCTCCCGCCCAGTCCATTCTTGAGTAGGCTGTGGGCCCAGGGATCGAAGGTCCACCGATCCCGAAATTTCAGAAGTCTCCCTCCTACCGGTATCACCTCACTTGGACTGCCGTCCTGAGGTCTTGCCTTCCTGACCACGACCACCCCTGAATCCCCTTCCCCTTGAGGGGCGTCTAGACGAGCCTCTGGCTGCTCCTCTAGGCTTTGCTCGAAAGGAAGTAGACTGCCCTTCGAACGCTAGGGTGAATGCCGTGGACTGTGTCGACACGGCCTGGGGTACCCACTGAAAGGTGGTCGGGGTTTGTGCCACAATCTGGGGCACTGGGGGCAATGGCAATTGCAGTTGCTGTTGCTGTCTAAGAGGCTTGGCTGGCCGAGACGGTAGCCTAGTCCTCATAGTCTTCCTCTTTGGTTGAGGACCCTCATCCGGGGAAGACTTTCTTTTGATAGCCAGGCCCCACTTCTGGAGAAGGTTTCTATTCTCCAAGGCGGCTTTATCAACAACTTCTTTGACCAAGTCGGTAGGGAAAAAGGTCTTTTCCCCAAATGTTGGAGGAGATTAGTTTCTTTAGCTCGTGCCTCACCGTAGCCGAGGTAAACACGAACTCCCTACAAGCTCTCCTTGCCTTGACGAAGCCATAAAGGTCCTTCGTCACTGTGGCCAGATGAGGCTTGGCCACTACCATGAACATTTCATGGACCTTGGGGTCACTTGCCATCATCTCGAGAGTAGTCTGAAGAGACATTGAGGCAGTCAGTCTTTCTTTTGTATCGAACTCACTTCGCAAAAGAAAGTCAGACAGCTTAGGGAGGTCCTTGCCGAACTGACGTCCGGCAATATCAGCCTCCAACTTTCCCACTGAGAACGTAAGATGGACGTCCTTCCAGTCTTTGTGGTCCATAGGCAGGGCCAGCGACAAGGGTTTACACTCCTCTAGGGAGGGGCAAGACTTGCCCGCCTCGATTGCTTTTAGTACAGCCAGAAACCCTTTCTGTAAAAGGGGGAAGGCTCTAGTAGGCGAGGACACAAAGGAAGGGAGCTTCCTATTCAATGCAGCTACCTTTGAGTTAGAGAAGCCCCTCTCTTTCATCGAGGATGAAAGTAGAGCTTGAGCCTTAGCATGGTCCATCACTATGACCTCCTTCGGCTCTGTCTCCTCCTTTGAAGCTGGTTCCTTCCTCAGCCGGACATAACAGTCCGGATATGATGCCTTGCTGGGCCAGAATTCCACCCTCCAGGGGAACTGAGCCCAGCTTATCCGAGATGACGATCTTTCCAGTCGTCATCGGCATGTGCTCAGCATACCTCCATGGGTTAGCATCTGAGCACAAGGGAAGGTCTTTCACATTGAGCTTTTTCTGGGGCCCATGTGATTCTGCAAGGCACTGCATTCGCAGTTCCATTGCAGCCGCCTTCTCCTGATTCTCCTTCTGCATTTGTTGGATCATTCCAACAATAGAAGAGAGGGCCTGTCCCAGCTCTACTGGGAGACCGGCCGATGTAGAGGGGCTTGAACTTCATCCTGGGCTTCTGCCAGGAGGTCTTCCTCCTGACACCCGTCCACATCAGACATCCTGTCATTTAGCTGGATGTCTTGCATCGCGACCGTGACTTCAGCATCCACCTGGATCTGAACTTAGGGGATCTCCTCTTGAGGCTGGGGAATCACTGCATCAGCTGATGCCTTAGGGAAAAGATACGCCCTCATCTTCTCACTTGGAAGATAAGGGCCAGAAGTGTTCTTTTGGAAGCCCCTTACCCAGGTACGAAGCTTCTTCCTAGCTATTTAAATGTCTCATTAATCAGGTTAGTGCACACAGTACATACCTGAGGGTCCCAATACCGGAGATCATCCTTGGAGACAGCGTATGCTGCGTGTCTCCTACAAAACTCATGTCCGCAGAGGTTCTTGCTGCTGACATTGCAGAAAGCACTTCCCCACTTCGGAGTGTCCTTCTGTAAAGAGAAGAAATTTCCATGAGTATCAAGTGAACTATGTATCACTGGATATGCATAGTATAGCATAACAATTCAGAAAGGAAAGACACACACTTGTGTTTCCCTCACAACCCATTGTTGCAGCCTTCCAGATAATAAAATAAAAAATGGTTTATCTCTTCTAGAGTAACCAATGCAAGGTTTCCAGAGGAAACAGGTGGAGCTCACACCTAAGCAATGATTTTAAAATCCTGGATAATAGACAGGGAAGAACTCAGCTTCCTATCTGAGGGCAACAGCAAAGGGATGTGCAAGAAAACACAATAGTGTTAGAAGATACAGTGCTGTACAAAAACCTTTACTATAGTTTTCTTCTTACTGTATATGCTATACAGAAGAATACTAGTACAGTATAGGGGGATGTGTGCCGGCCTGCCTTTGCCGGCCGGCACACACCACAACTAGCTTTAAAGTATACTACTTAACAGCTATAGGGCGGAAGCACTCTGGTTCAAATGCCTGTGCCGGTCGGCAGCAACTGCCGGCCGGTAACAGCCAGTGTTGGCTGGCAATGGCTGCCGGCCAGCAACTACACAAGGTAGTACCCAGCTGCCGGCCACACTCTTGGTGACCGGCAGACAAGGACTGACATAAGCCGGCCGGCAAAGGTACAAGACCGATGCCAGCCGGCAGCAAAAGAACCAGAGGACTACACCTGCCCGGCTGCCGGCCTCATAGGCCGGCAGCCGGCCTCATAGGCTGGCAGCCGGGACAGGTACAGCACTAGAAGAAAAATAGAATGGATGCCGGGATAAGAGTGTACACAACCTCCAAGCCCGGCAAC
>NC_090733.1:16463226-16465726 GCF_036898095.1 Palaemon carinicauda | reverse complement strand
TGGAGTTTTTGCCATGTAAAGAAAATATTAGAAATAAATAAATTATCTTCAAGTATTTACAAAAATAAACTTTTAAGAATATTTTTGGTAGTATAATTTTATTATATGTAACGTTTCCCCTCCAGCTGCAAATTTGAAATGATTTTGTGGTAGTCAGTCCAGACTATGGTTGCCACATCATCCGAAAAACTTTCTTCCAATTAACAAATTACTGACGTATTTCTGTTCCCTGTCACAGATATCCCAATTAACATAAGGTAAACCAAGTCTATTGGTTTTTGTAATTGATCTCACATGTCAGGAACTTATTACAGTATTTCTTTCCTTTTTTTCAGCCAGACGCTCTTCTGCAATAAAAACTTATTTATTAATCCGCATTGGAGGAATCAATTGTTATTTATATTCAATTCCAAATTATAATTTCACCTGCGACTACCAAACAAAGTTTTCTAAATGGCATTGTAATAATTTCTGATATATCATAACTTTCCGGAAAAGTCTAAAGCTTAATTAAGATTTATAAATAGAATACGTTATCCAACAATGCTGTGAAATACTGTTCAATGCTGTTGCAAATAATATTTGATTAACTATTGGGATGTTCTACAATGAGAATAAAAGATTTATTTTTTTAATTAACTGTATTTCCTTTTAATATTAAAAAGAATTCAGGGAAATGGTTTATTGAGACATGAGAAATAATCTATGGTAAAGAAAAGAGACCTACCCATAAAATTTAATCTACGACATGTATCCTAATATAGTATAGGTTACGTCATGAATTTAGAAGGATCAAGAAACGTCGTTTGAAATTGTGAAAATCACTATAAATTTTTTGTTCCTCATTAATAAAAGTTGTATAACGTGAAATAAAATTACTAACGGTAATTCATGGCATGATAATTTTTTATCGTATTTAAATGACGACAAAGTAAATAATAAATCCAATTGTATTAACTATAGGAATGAATTCAGTCGACTTCATTAGGAATGAAACATAGTCATTCTTATTATCAATTTCACCCATGTCCATTTCTTTTTCTTACATGTTGTTAGAATATCCTCTACTTTAGTTTGCTCTCTTGCCCTTAGCTCTTTGAGTTGTAAGCAGCTAATGCTCTAACACTATAGTCAGGCTCCAAGTTTCTTATGTATAAGTTAATACTGGTATGACCATCTTATCAAATACTTTTCTTTTTAGAGGAAATGGCATTTTACTTTTCATAATCTCATTTTGTTTACCAATGCTTATCCTTCTTTTAATTTTTGTCTTATGTTCTGGGGAAACACTTTCTGACTGTCCTAGGTACGTATGTCTATGAACCCTCTCTAGAGGTACGTCAATAATCCTTAGTAGTATTTGTAGTTGTATTCCGAATCATCCACTCACCACAGCTGATTTTTTATCATACACATTAAAAATCAATATATGTAATTATTTTTTTTTGGATCACCCCATAATAGTTTATAAACTTGAACTTTTGAACACGAAAAGAATATATCCATAAAGGCAATGCTTCAATTAATCTTCCATTCATAATATCACTCAACTTGAGTGGCAAGGACACTTATATAAGGAAATATTGCAACTTAGATAAAAAAAAGGTGAACAACCTTCGACAATATATGAGGTGAATGCCTTCGTTAATGAAGAAATTTATTCCTTTTCACAGAAGCGTTTTCAGCTAAATGCATCGAAGAGCTCACAATATCCAATGTCTTCTTTTCAAGAGATTAAGGTGAGATTTCCGCATGCAAAATATTTAGTCGTTGAAAATAACTAAAAAAATGGTAATATCTTTTGAAATTCTGCAGAATTTTGGCCAGCATGTTTAGATACCTTTGTCAGTGCAAATTATATAACGGTTAAAGAGCCTTTACTATAGCAATCATGCCTACGTTGTCTGTGATAATATTCAAACTTGAGGTGAAGAGACATGTTCTATGAGGTTCTATTATTATATCTATTTGTATACCAGAGATCTACGACTCAATATATTGAAACTTCTTAATTTACAAATGTTCAATAACTAATCTTATAACTAATGATTTTGTGGGAATTTAACACATCCTAAATTCATAACAACAATAATGGTTAAAAATATGAAATTTAAACCTCTGTTAGATCAAGTGTTGCAATAAGATATAGGTAGATGATGTGTTTTTCTCATATCAAGACACCGTAGGAATTGTTTCAGCCATATACTCAGTTGAAGTATTTCACATTTTAATTATTTTAGGGTGGGTGACTCCTTTTTTTAAGTTTTAAGGAGAGAATCTGTAAATATAAGATTCTAAGGATATCATCTTAAGAAAAGGTAGGTATCAATTTTATCTTAAATACAAATGAGAACTCAGTGGTTTTTAACTTAGCGTATTTGTTTAGAATTATTTATTTTAAAACTATATGAAATAGAATTTTTTGCGACATGCTACTCATTTTTGTTTTTTTCATTTGTCGAAGCTCAAATCTAGTTACATTACAGTATGTAATACGTGT
>NC_090733.1:16455726-16458226 GCF_036898095.1 Palaemon carinicauda | reverse complement strand
AATATATATATATATATATATATATATATATATATATATATATATATATATATATATATATATATATATATATATATATAAAATTATTATTATTATTATTATTATTATTATTATTATTATTATTATTATTATTATTATTATTATTATTATTATTATTATTATTATTAAGTTGCCTATAAATATTTCAGTTCTTCATAAATGCACTTACTGATCAAAACCTTAATGAGCTAGTTACTCATGAAGTCTTAAATCTTAAAGTTTGTGTTGGAATATTACCTCCATAATCACTAGGTCAAGGTTACTCTGCGAAGTGGCTAAGATGGAAAAATCTTCTTTAGACATTAGGTGGTCCTCACTTTAAATAAAATCAGTCTGAAATTCGTTTACAGAGGAAAATCACAAAATAATCAATGATTTTTTGTTTAAACGCCACTTTCCATGTGAATTAAAATTCCTGCAAAATCTCCAGACAATGATATATTTTGGTAATTACACAAATACAAATTCTAGCATTGAAAATCGCTTTAAATTGCTATGCTAAACATAACTATTTTTGTATAGAAGAAATAATAACATATTAAATTGAGATTATCAAGAACTGAGTAATGTTTTCCTTTCAATAGAAATTTGAATATTAGGCAGGTAAACCAGAAAATAATTGATGGTTTATTACAGTTTAACTTTACTTTTCCGTAAATTTTTCTCTCAGTAAAACCGAATCTAAATAACTAACTGTACTTGAAGGTTCATTTTTATATACCAATATGAATAATTTTGCAAACATTTTCTATAGCAGCGAGTTTCAAAATTAAAACTGAAAATGAATATACAGTATGATGAACCGGCAAAATTCCTCGAAAATTAAAAATGTGGGGCTGGGAATGAATAAAATGCCAGAGCATATCATATTTATTTCAATTAAGTGCATTTATTAGTGTTGAGGAACTATCCATCTCTTAGATTTTGTGGAATTCTATAAAATTGTTATCACTAAAAAGTAATGTCAAAATAAGAAAATATTCTTCACGAAGATATTCATTGCCATAAGTAGATATTAAGCAAAAGAGATTATTTGAACATTCGATTGTAATAGAGTGCACAAATCTCTCTCTCTCTCTCTCTCTCTCTCTCTCTCTCTCTCTCTCTCTCTAAAGCATTATGACTTTCCATGATACCGCTAGATAAACCTATTTTGTGTAAGGTAATTTCACAAATGCGACAGTTATCTCAGCTAGAAATGCTGGTCTGTCCATTCAGACACCAGCAACCATTACACTGTGGTCAAGGCAGAACTGCCGGGATATTATAAGGTTGATTTCACGCTGAAGAGGCATACATGTGACTTGGGGGCAATCCTAGAATTTTCCAAAACGCTACCAACATAGATTTCACGAAATACTTATACTTAATTTTGTTACTTTATTACATTAGGTTTTTCCTGATTTACTTTTATCTATTTACTTGCAGAAAATATATATCAAATCATTTGAATGTTTTGAGAATATTTCAGTGAATAAAGTTATCTAAGATACCATTAGTTTAAACAAAATTCTATCAAATATCTCAGACATTTGGATGTCAAAGGAAACTTAACATCTACAACGCCAGCCTTGGCGAAAAGAAACTTAAATCTCAATTACCAAATATTTATTTTCCTCCGTCACTACTTCATTTGAGATTATAATATTCATTAAAACTACAATCAGTATTTAAAAAAGGTCTCTCTCTCTCTCTCTCTCTCTCTCTCTCTCTCTCTCTCTCTCTCTCTCTCTCTCTCTCTCTCTCTCTATGTCAAAGTGCTTCGCACTTACTGATTATATTCATATCTAGATACCTAAATCTATATGACTATATCTATCTTTATATGTATATGAGTATATTGTGTAAGCATCTACAGTACACTAGTCTCAGTTGGACGCTATCATAAAGACTTCATTCTATATTACAATTATGGAAGATAATACATATTGCTTAAAGCTAGGTAAAAGTTAAGATGAAATCAAACAAGAACAATAATGATGAAAATGTAAAAATCTTGACAAACAACTATTTTGACTAACATTAAAACACCAGCAAAAACGTAGAAACGATATTTTTTATAATGTCAATGTGCTAAGATTTCGGATTAACAAGTAAAAAGGATACTTAGGTGATATGTATATATAAAACTATTAGCATATATGCACCAGTATAAACTTCCCATTAACATATTTATAAAGTAACATAGCCCAACTGGTTTTACCCTCATTGTTTTATAAAGAAGGTGAAATTAGTACTCTGTTTACATTGTAAGAATATCCTCAATATTTTAGTGAAAATATTTTGGTCCTATATATCTCGGTCTAACCTAGGTTTTCCATTAACATTTCTATATTGCATCAGAAGTTAAAAGAATATTTTTTTTTTCATTTCAATGTCTTTGGAGTGTATATCAATAAATGAATAAATAATCCTTGTAATTTTTCTAGGCTTCCTAAAAAATCAATTAGACAATAAACAC
>NC_090733.1:16443226-16450726 GCF_036898095.1 Palaemon carinicauda | reverse complement strand
TTAAAGGCTCGTTCATTTAAGTGAATTTCTGAACATTGTAGGACTTAAGGATTGAGGAAATTCCTGTGGTTTGTGGGTGCCTTTGCACCATAAATCCATGAATGGCCTAACGTTTTTAAGTTGTATCTCATGTATGATAGTAATATAATTTCCAGTGATATTTTCCATTTTATCAGTATCGAGAGATGCCTTTTGATCTTGAGAAGTTTTTAGGTGCACCCAGGGAGCACCTGAATACACTTCAAGAAGCTAAATAGGACCAGCTTCGCCAAATAGCTGTAAGGGCAAGAATATCTGTAGGTCATGCTGTGGTGAAAGCTGAACTATTGGGAAAGATTTTAGATTTCCTGATAAATAGTGGTAACATTACTGAAGAGGAGGCTCCTCCCTTAAGGCCTGAAATACTTGAACGAGGTGATGCACGTACAGTTACTACAACTGAAGACCCTTAAGGCCTGAAATACTTGAACGAGATGAAGCACGTACAGTTACTACAACTGAAGACCCAGAGAGAGTGAAACTCCAACTTGATCTGCAGTAGCGAACAGTAGAAGCTGAACAAAAAAGGCTTGAAGCTGCAAATGCCACAGCAGAAGCTGAACAAAAAAGGCTTGAAGCTGCAAATGCCACAGCAGAAGCTGAACAAAAAAGGCTTGAAGCTGCAAATGCCACAGCAGAAGCTGAACAAAAAAGGCTTGAAGCTGCAAATGCCACAGCAGCAACGGAACAAAGAAAGGTTGAAGCTGCAAATGCTGCAGCAGCAGCTGAGCAAAGAAGACTTGGAATAGAACGGAAAGACAAAGTTCTGTTGGAAAAGGAACTATCAGCCATAAGAATAGAAGAAAGGTTGCCAGAAAAACAGCTACCTGATGCTTTTGACCTTAGTAAAGCACGCAAACTCCTGCATGTCTTCAATGAAAAATATCCTGATGTGTTTTTCATTACTTTTGAAAACACAGCAACGTCTCTCAACTGGCCTAGAGACCAATATGTTCTCTTAATCAGAAATTCCTTCAAAGGAAAAGCAGCATATGTGGTAGCATAACTTGTCCAAGAAAGGGATTATGAAGTGTTTAAAACTGCCATATTAGATGCTTATAGTGTTACAGCAGAAGGGTATAGACAAATCTTCAGACAAACTTTGAAGAACCAAGCTCAAACCTATCTCTAGTTTTTCACATTGAAGTTGAAGCAGTTTAATAAATAGATAGATAAGGAACAAATAACTACTTTAGAAAAATTAAAGAATTTAATAGTTTTAGAAGAATTCCTGAGGCGTATTCCAGCTAATGTGGCAATTTTTATTAGAGAAAAACAAGAAAAAGATGGAAAAAGGGCTTCCCTATTAGCTGATGATTACCATCTCATTCATAAACTTAAACCACATTTGTCCACGCCTTCATCTGCCCCCCAGGTTATTACTTTTTGTAAGAAAGGTGGTAATCATATTAAAGACTGTCCTAGTCCCAAATGCAAAGCATCTCATGGTAAGGCTTCTCCTAATGCTTTTTCACAAGGATCCAAATCAGAGAATACTGCAAATAAAACGACACTTCACTGTGCTCAACCTCTATCAGACTTTACAGCATTTACATATCCTGGTAAAGTAAATAATATCCCCGTGCAAATTTTGAGAGATGCAGGGTCATCTCAAACTATCATTAGCTCAAAGTTAAAAGATTTAGCTAAACCAACAGATCAGTATGTAACTGTGTCAGATTTGACTTGTCAAAAGGTTTTACCTATTGTACAGATTTCTCTGGATTGTCCTTATTTTAAAGGTTCAACTAATGTCACCTTGTTGGATTCTGACCTGCCTTGCAAGAACATAGACATGATACTTGGTAATGACTTGGCTTAAACTAACGGTACTCCTAGTCTTATCCTTACTCAGCCTGAAGTAGTGATCGAAAAACCTTGCAAAGTGTTTTCTCCTGTGGTAGAGCTTCCCTGCCAAGTAGTCACCAGGTCTACAACCTCAACTTCTAAGACACTGAACACACAGTTAAGGTGGATCAAAGTACCTTAGGTGAAAAAATCCTTGCTGATCTTGTTGATATTCCCTCAGATGAATTTGTAGAATATCAAAGGTCTGATGATAGTTTGAAAGAATACTTTGATAAAGTAAAAGATGATGTTGAAGAAAGTAAAAGATGATGTTGATGAAAGTAAGTTACCATATTTTTATCTTTAATAACATCCTTATGAGACTTTTTAGACCTTTGAAGATTGCAGGAAAAAATTCCTGGCATGATAGTTACCAGCTTGTAGTTCCTTCTAATCGTCGTGCAACTTTATCGGATCTTGCCCATTCAGCAGAGTCTCATCTAGGCATTTCCAAACCTATAAACGTTTGCTGGACGATTACTACTGGCCTGGTATGAAAGCTGATGTAAAGCACCACATAGAATCTTGGCCATCCCTGCCAGGAAACTGGTAAACCAAATCAGAAAATACCTCCAGCACCATTAGTTCCTATTACAGTACCTAATTCTCCTTTTGAAAAGGTAATTGTAGATTGTGTTGGTCCCCTTCCCAAAACTAAAAAACAATGAGTACATTTTAACTTTGTGTCTAACTACTAGATTTCCTTTAGCCATACCTATAAAAAACATATCAGCTAGAACAATTATTGTTAATCTTAAAATATTTACCATTTTTGGTTTTTCAAAAGAGCTTCAGTGTGATCAGGGGACAAACTTCTCTAGTGATTTGTTTAAGCAAACTTTAAAGCAGTTAAAAATCTCCCATATTTTTGCTTCAGCTTATCACCCACAGACTAATGAAGCCCTCGAACGGGTACACCAGACCATTAAAAGCCTCCTGCGCAAGTACAATTGTGAAACTGGATGAGACTGGGATTAAGACCTGGATCTGCTTATGTATGTACTTAGGAGTACACCTAATGAATCGACTGGAATTTCTCCCTTCGAGATGATGTTCGGCCGTAGACCTAGGACAAACCTTGGTATGGTAAAAGAAAACATCCTAAGAGGTTCTTACAAAGACCAGCAAGTAAGTATTCCACAATACCTTCAAAGTCTTAAGGTTAAATTTGACCATATTTATGAATTTGCCAATCTGAATTTAACCAACAGTCAGATTCGAATGAGAAACCATTACGATAAAAAGGCCAAAATAGAATTTTCAAAGTAGAAGATGATGTACTTGTATATCGACCAGTTCCAGGACCTCCATTGAGAGAAATATTTATGGGTCCGTATATTATCACTAAAAGAGTCTCTAAAACAACTTATACAATTGAAACGCCAGATAAAAGGAAACAGAACCAGTTGGTGCACATTAATCTTATAAAACCATACCAATCTGCAAAGATTTCTCCACAGGTAGTTCACCTGATATGTAGAGACACTGATCACTCCACTCGCAACTCAAGGATAACTACTCCCATCGAGACTTCTCCTCCCCCGATAAACCTAGTACCCGAGGCAGTTGATAATGATAAACTTTCAGCTCCTCTTGAACCAGACGATGAAGAAACTTTGGCTCATAATCATATTTTGCCATGGAAAGATGCTAGTAATTCAGATTCTTTCTTTACTTCCACAGTATCTTGGTCATCTTCCTAAGGTGGAAAGGGAAGAATTAAAGGCTGTTCTGAAGTCTTATCCTGCAATATGTTCAGACACTCCTGGCTGCTGTATCTTGGTGCAACATATTGTGCTAGAACCAAACACCAATCCCGTTCATCAACCTTTTTATCGAGTGTCCCATCGTTTATTACCAGCCTTGAAGGCTGAGGTTGAGTATTTACTAAAACTAGATTTGGCTGCACCAAGTAAGTCTCCATGGGCATCGCCTTGTATTTTAGTCAAAAAGCCTAACAATTCCTATCGTATGTGTACGGATTATAGAAGGGTTAATTCTGTAACAGTCAAGGATGCTTATCCATTACCTAGAATTGCAGATATTATTGACTCTAAGTAATTCTAAATACCTTACCCAAATTGATCTCTTGAAGGGTTATTATCAAATTAAATCAACAGATAGGACAAAAGAGATATCAGCCTTTATAACACCTTTTGGTCTCTTTGAATACAGAGTTTTGCCATTTGGGATGACTAGTGCTCCAGCTACATTCCAAAGGATGGTCCATGAAGTTAGATGTGGTTTGGAGGGGGTGTATGTCTATTTGGATGACGACGTAATTGCTAGTAACTCCTGGGACGAACACCTCAAGATCTTAAAAGAACTCTTCAAAAGACTCCTGGAAGCTAACCTAGTTATTAATTTAGCCAAGAGTTTATTTGGTAAGGCAAAAGTTACATACCTAGGACATGTCATTGGCAGTGGCTCCATATTACCCAAGGATACTAATGTAGAGGCTATAACTTCATTTCCCACTCCTAGTGATAAAAAAGAACTCAAAACTTTCTTGGGTATGGTGTCATATTATTCAAAGTTTTGTTCTATTTTTGCCATCATAACTTGTCCTGTACGTGTCTTGACATCTAGCAAAGTAAGGTTTCACTGGACAAAGGATCAAGACAAGGCCTTCCGGCAGCTAAAGTTATTCATGACTTCATCTCCTTTGTTGCAAGCTCCTAATCTTACTAAACCTCTTTTTATACAGGTCGATATTTGCAATACTGGATTTGGTGGTGTCCTACTGCAAGAAATCAATGGGACCAGTACTTTTCCTCCTTTGTTGGAACACCTGCTGCCAGCATCTTATTACTCGGGAGCATTCAAAGGCACTAAACTAGGATGGACTACCATCGAGAAAGAATTGTTTAGTCTTGTTGTAACTGTCCTTCATTTTCGTCCATATCTGGAAGGAGCTGCACGCGTCGTAATTTTTTCGACCAAACCCCTTACCCTCCTCGAAAGGGCAAAGCTTAACAACAAGAAACTTCTTCGATGGTCATACATCTTGTCTTTCTACAACCTTGAGATCCACAGCATTCGAGGATCAAACAACACCATCTCCGACGCATTATCATGTCTTAGACAGAAAACTACTTGAATTCACTAAATTTGTCAATAAAATTGCCATAGTAATTTCATTCCTAACAGGGGGGAACTATAATAACCCTCCTATCATTATATAGCATTTCTTATTACACACCAGTTATTGTGTATGTTAGCACCATCTATTGATTGCTGATCGTAGTGGACAGCATGGTTGAAATTACCTCCTTTTTTTTTTTTTTTTACGTATGTAATCTTTGGAAATGTTTACTTCCAAGCTCTATCAAGATAATACTAATGAGTTCGTTATCCGGTGGCTTACGATTCACTTGTTTCTAGTAGTTATTGAGTGGTTATTTGTTATTATTTAATTATTTTATTGTATATTCAGACGTGATTTAAAATAAGTAGAGTCTTTGTTTAATTTTAACTTTAGTTTGATCATTCACCTAACATATTTACTATACCTACATGAAGTGTTGCCCTCATTAATGAGAATTGATGAAGGGTCAATTGGGAAACATGTATGTATGTATGTATGTATGTAGGCTATATTACAATTGTTATTGTTGATTCATTGACCAAATATCATGGAAATGTATCAATAGAATTTGAAGATAAAAAAAATTTACTTAGAAAAGTCTTTTCTATATCGCCTTAAGCATGAAAATTTCCCTTGAGAAAATATTACGAGGAGAAAGTTCGGAACATTTACGGCCAACAAAAAAATGCGATCGTTATTAGATATTTTTGTGTAGAAAGGTGAAGTGATTTAGAGCATAGAATTAAGAAAATATTTAAAGAATCAAATATAAAATCTTTAGTGAATGCTCATCGATGTATTTATGAAATTTAAGAAAGAAATATATGAATACATTCATCATCATTTACGCCTATTGACGCAAAGGCTTCGGATAGATTTTTTCAGTTGTCTATCTAGACCTTTAAAATCCATACTTTTGCACTCATCATCTCGTACTTTACGCATCAGAGTTCCCAGTGATGTAGGGTCGGGTTTTCCAACTCTTCTAGTGCCTAGTGGATCCCAGTTGAGAGTTGGTGAACTAATATCTCTTGGAGACGAAAAGTATGACCAAACTATATCCCCACCTACCGCTCAACATGATCTCACCCGCATATGAAACTTAAGTAATCTCTCTAATAGTTTTGTTTCTAAACCTGTCCTGCAATTATCTCCTAATGCTGTTTTTAGGGGTTTGTTCTCAGACCTATGAAATCTGCTGGATATTGTTTCATTATTGTACAACGACTTATTTTCATACAATATCACAAATGTCACTAAACTGACATATAGCCTGATATTTATATGTAATATCAGGGGATTTCATTTCGAAATTCTACGCAACATAACCATTGTCTGATTTGCTTTTTTTTTAATCTTTCATTAAGCTCCAATTCTAAAGATCCTGTATTTGAGATCATAGTTCTCAAATATTTAAATGATTCCACCTTATTAATCCTTTCTCCTTTCAGATATTTGATCCTCCATTCCATATTCTGTTTTCATCATCTCCGTCTTTCTTCTACTTATATTGACCCTAACCTCCTGTGATATTTCATGCCTTGTGGTGAGCAAGCTTTTCAAGTCCAGTGGTGTTTTGTTAATAAGGACATTATCATCAGCATACTCTAGATCAGCTAATATTCTGTTACCAATCCAGTCCAATCCTTCTCCCTCCTCCCAAGTGTTCTCTGCATTGCAAAACCTATGAGCAGCACATAAATAACATAGGTGACAACACATTTCCTTGGAGTGCTCCACTCTTCACTTAAAATTAATTTGATAGGATTCCACTAACATTAACTTTGTATTTGCTATGTTCATAAACAGACTTGATAAAATATAAATAATGTAGTACTCTCAACCAAAATTGATGGTGCAAACTATCAAAAACTTTTTCACAGTCCACAAATGCCCTCAAAAATGGATTTCTATATTATACGCAATGCTCTACAACAGTTGTTAAAATGAAAATTTGGTCAGTACAACTTCTACCTTTTCGAAAATCAGGCTTTTTCTTCTGTCAGTTTTTCATCAATCTTTCTCTAGTGTCTTTAGAATGAGCATATTATATATCTTCATGAGAACTGACTGATATCTGTAATTATGCCAATCAGTCAGGTTTCCTTTTTTTGCCATTTTCACTAACAGTCCTAGTTCCAATTTTACAGGATTTGCCATATTCTACAAAATAATCTAGGATTCACTTCGTTTTCGGCCACTATCATATTAGCAGTAAATCCATCATATAATATGGATTTTTATCTGCTGAGTCTTTTAATGATGGTTTCAACTTTAGACACACTGAATTCATTCATGGGCATAACGAGGTCTTCCACAGTCCACGTTTATAAATCAAATTATTTCCTTACATCTCCTATTCATGACCCCACTAAAGTGCTCCATCTAACGTTGCCTCTTTTATCTTCTTTTGCTATAAGAGCTCTATCCCCCTTTTTGATGAGTATATGCTGCTTCTTTTTTACCCCAGTAGAGATTTCATTGATAATTTTATGAGTAATTATTACACCATAGCCACTTCCTGA
>NC_090733.1:16425726-16438226 GCF_036898095.1 Palaemon carinicauda | reverse complement strand
AATAACTTTCTAATAGCTAAATAGAACCCATCAACATTATGAATATTTATCACAAATAAGTTAGGATTGAATATATTAAAAAGACTACAAAAAAAAAAAACAATATCATAGATATCATCGATTTTTATGCTGTAGAACAAATTATAGAAATAGCAGTGTATTCTAATGTGAATATTTGCACCAACATACGATCATTTTAACATACGATCTAGGTCCCGGAACGAATTAAGATCGTATGTAGAGGTTCCACTTCATGTATAGATGTATGAGAGAGAGAGAGAGAGAGAGAGAGAGAGAGAGAGAGAGAGAGAGAGAGTTCATTGATTTGATAACCTTAATCATATACCACAAGTGTTTCATCGCTTGACCCTCCCTACACTGATCATAGACCAACCTGTGTAATTTTGGTAGGTCCTGTTTTGGTTTGCTTGAATTTAATGACGTTCTTGGTCATGAGTTCTTGTATATAAGCTCATTTTCAGTTTATTAAAGTTTGGTTGTATTCATCTTGCCCCTCTCTTATAACCTAATAGCTCACCTCACATAATTTGTGAACACTGGAGGACCAGCTCCGTCCCGCCTACCCCCTCAATTCTGTGCTCTACTGTTTCACAATGTCATCCTCCACCCATGACTCGTGTATACACACCACATTCTTTCAACTGCCACCCTTTTCCAGTACAGACGCATTCACTAGACTCCAGCATGCCTAATTCAGATTTGCATAAACATCATGAATCACTCAAGCAGCAAAGCGGACTATGTCCTTGTGACAATTCCAGAGGACAATTTCCTTCGGGTACCCCTATAGCCTACAAAGCCCTCAAAACATACCTCCTGGAGCAGTCCTTACCTTCGTTAGGCGCCATTATAAGCAAGCTTTTTCAGCACTCTCAAGAACTGTGGAGTACCAAAAGGCTCCACTCGCCCTCAGGGAAAGGACTAGTATCAATAACCTTCAACCTGACGCTAGACTGTTCTCCTTAGGAGGTGAACCTACTTCGTGCCCTTTGGATATGACACCTACCCTGACCAGTATGCCCTGATTTCCCTGATGTTAATATTTTTCCCATGAGGGGCCTAATGACCAAAGTCGACAGCCAATTCACCACTTTCAAGTCATCCATCAACAACTCCACACTTTATGAAGAGGACTACTATTCAGCATTGACCAATGCTGATGTAATTGCGGTAAGACACAGATGGCCAAGCTGTGACATGCTTTAACGATAACATATGCCATCCCTTGCTCATGCTCAAAACAATGACCTGTACAAGCATTTACTAAAGCCCATCGGCCGCAGTTATGCTACTATTATAAGCCTTTGTTTGTAGTGTTAGCTTTCATATAACTAATATTTTTTTCTTACTTGGTATAGGTTCGGATATGTGATTTTTGGTAGACACAAGTGCTTGCATTTTTTTTCTATTAAAGAAAACCTCAAGGATAAGACTTTGTCATTCTAAGCGTGCGGATGTCCACCTGGTAGCTGCCAATGGACATTTGATACCCACCAATGGGTAAAAGACTCTCACATTATAGTTTAGGATTGCTAAATATCATTAGAAGAGTCTTGTTACTGCCATCAAATTGCTAAACTTTGGTGCAGATTTCCTGTCACATTTCTACCACCTGGTTGATGTTGCTCACCTACACTTAATCAACACAGACTCGTACTAGTTGACACCTTTTCAAGACACCCCTCCGACCTCACTCTCCACATCAGCGCAACCACAGATGCCTTCGCCAACCACCTTACATCATACCCAGAAGTCTTCTGTTCAGATCTTGACCAAATGCCCACGATTCCAGTTAAGCACGAAATGAATCACTGTATAAAAAAGATTGGGACCACAGTGTTAACCAGACTCAGGCATCTGACACCAGATTATTTGGCAGCCGTTAAAAAAATATTCACTCAATTGAAAGAAAAGGACCTTTGCCTAAACCCCAAACCCCATGGTCGTCACCCTTAGCCAATGTCTTGAAAAAATTATAGCTCCCTGCACCCTTTTAGGGAATACAGGTGCATGAACATGAAGATAGAACTAGATTACTATCATATCCCAAATATTGCCAATATTTCCTCCTTCTTGCTCAAAGTAAAGCATTTCTACTTGCTTGGCGACTTGAAGGGGTGTTATTAGGTTCCAATTAAAGCAGAAAACATTTCCAAGACCATCATTATCACACCCTTTGGTACATATACCTTCAATTATTCCTTTTTTGGTATTTGTATTGCTGGCGCTACTTTTCAAGGCCTCATACACGGCATCCTAGGAGACCTTTCCTTGCGCATATGTTACATGGACAAAGGAAAAACAGCTCTGTCACTTACGCAATTGTTTTCAATTGCCTACAACAGAGCGGCTCTGTAGTATGGTACGGCAAGAGTACCTTTGGTACCAGCGAAGTATAGTTCTTAGGGCACCCCATCACTCCTTAAGGAGTCAACTCTTTCCCAGAGAAGGTAGCACGTCGTTGAGAACTTCTCCCTGCCCCCAAATTGCAAAGTACCCCAAGAATTCTTTGGCATGATATGATATTAATACCGATTCCTGCCAGTCGTTGATGCCACTCTTTCCTCCATCTACACCTCCTTCAAGGGCAAGCCAAAAGACCTGAATTGGAATCTGCTTCAAGAAGCGATCTTGTGCAGTACAAAGAATTCCCTATCAGCTGCTGCTGCTGCTTTCACTTTTCAAGTGCTGAATGCCCCTCTCCTTATCTTCACTGATGCCTGCCTCGTTGCTATTGGTGCAGTCCTCGAGCAGGTGGTCAACTTCTTGCATCGTCCATTGGCCTTCTTCAGTAGAAAACTGTCCAAGGCAGAACCCAGCTACTACCTTTAACCACGAATTGTTGGCAGTGTATTTGGCTGTAAGTCCCTTTCACCACTTTTTGGAATGTACACCTTTCGTCATTAACATGGACCACATCCATCTGGTTCAAACCTTTACTTCACAGTTCGACTTGTGGTCCGTCCGTCAATGCCAATATGTCTTTGTAGTGACTGAATGCAATTGCACCCTTCAACGTGTCGAATGAAAGATGAATCCAGTTGCTGAGGCCCCGTCAAGAAACACATTGGCAGCCATTGACCTGGCATTGGATTACAATGCCTTGGCAGGAACCTAAAGAAAAGCTCCAGAGGGAGAAGATTATAGGACATCCTGCACATCCCTCCGTTAGGAAGACGTCTCCTTCGACGACTCCAACCTTACCCTCTTCTGTGATGTCAGTACTTGTAGACCACAAACAAGGATATCTGTTTCTATGTGATAAAAGTTATATTTTTTTTTATTTCAATTATAGCCTTTCATATCCCTCGTGCTGATTTACTGTAAGGCTACTGAAGATGAAGTTCATTTATTACGGCATTAGCAAGGATGATAAGGATTGGTCCGTGTCAGTACTTCATGCCAAACTTGAAAAGTACATCAACACATGGATTCAGAAGTGGGTACCTTTCTACGGCCTCAGCGTCATTTTGCTCACTTTGTGTTTGATGTAGTTGGTCCCCTACCCAAATCACATTGACAACTATTACCTGTTTACCGTTATTGACCACTCCACTCGTTGGACTGAAGACATTCCCATGCAAACTGCAATAACCGCCTCATGTACATCCACCTCACTCTCAGGATGGATAACAAGATCTAGTATCCCTAAGCATTTTACTTCTGACAAGGGTACCACTTTATCATCTCAATTGTGGACATCATCAGCTAATCTCCTGGGCCCCACCCCAGATTGGTTGAAAATTTTCATCGCACCCTCAAAGAAACTTTGATGTTCCACTGCAATGACTTAAACTAGTTTACTCAGCTTTTGTTGGTCCTTACATTACTAAAGAGCAGTCTTAAAGATACCATTGATGTCTCATAGCTGGAATTGGTCTTATCTGCTGAAAATTTTTTCGTCTGCATCCTCCACTGACAATCTTCAGAGTATGTGTCACGTTGTGGGAAAATTCACTCCATGTACCCAGACTTACAAGCCCTAGCTAAGCAACACGTAACAACAAATTTGTACTCTGCAATGCACTTTTTCCTGCAAAACAACAATAGCAAGTCAATGTTAATGCCCCCTTACAAGGGCCCTATCCTTAAGATCCATCGCAATCCAAAGGCTTTCTTAATCAACATCCACGGCAAAGAGGAATGGGTCCCCATTGATCACCTAAAACCTGCTTATCTCTTGCAACATGACCCGTCTACAGTACACCTCTCAAGAGCAGTGTGCCATATTTCCAATGGATATCTCTTTTAGTTATGGAGCCACTTACCGCATGTTTCACAAGCTCGTACACTGACGGTATTTTCTCCTTGTTTTTATATCCCTCTCGCCCCTCACTGATAATAGAGAGCAAGTTTAAGGTTGCCTGTAATTGCAAAAGTCGTTTGATTTTTTCTTATATTCTTGCACTGAACCTATTGTATATAAAATCGATATATCTTGAAATGAAGTCAGTTGCAATCATATCTTCTCTCAGTTACAGCCCAATGGCCAGCTCGCACAATTCAATAAGTTAGTTTTTCCATACTGTAATCAGTGCTTTAAAGGGATGAATGGTAAGATAATTCTTGGATCAGTATATGCTATGAGAATTCGCGTTATTGTATTTTAGTTGGGTTATATTTGGTATTTTTTACATCCTTCACACAGGGTAGAAACATCGGACACATGTGGTTCAACCAATATACTTTTGGTTTCTTTTTTATCTATACACTATGGATTTTTTGGGGGAAAAAAAAGGCTTTCATAGGGTTCAAAATTTCACTTTTTTTATTTGTGGTAGAATGACCCTAAAACAATGTGGAATTTCATGTTAAAATAATAATAATAATAATGGTAATATAACCTTGAAAATGAGAGGAATATTCGGATAACTTTTAATAATTAAGACCTAGCGCCGCAGAGATTCCGGGTGAAATAAGCCCCCACCTAATGATGACGCCATAGCTAGTCGTGTAGTCTTCCGCATAACAGTTTGAAATTTGTACTGGGATGCAATTTGACCGGTGCTAATGTGTGAAACGATCTGATTAGTTAAGGTGTCATGAAGGGATGGGTTCTACTTTGCCAGGAATCTTAGCGGTGACTATAGCCACT
This sequence comes from Palaemon carinicauda, assembly GCF_036898095.1. Classification (NCBI taxonomy): domain Eukaryota; kingdom Metazoa; phylum Arthropoda; class Malacostraca; order Decapoda; family Palaemonidae; genus Palaemon; species Palaemon carinicauda. The sequence goes on along the minus strand of NC_090733.1, from coordinate 16,433,110 downwards.
ATGAAAACTTTAATATCATATTTTTTTTTTCTAAAATAGTAATTAGCGTCCTGTTATCCATTTTAATCCATATTGACTCTGTCCTTCAGAGAACACTTCCAAAGGAAACATTTTTTGGGGGTAACTTTTTGACAATTACTTCAGTTCTTATTTAACGTTGTTCAGTTTGTTTTCGTATCTTTTAAATTTTAATTAGGTATGAGGGCAGATGTTAGGACAAAAAATAATTAGCCGCAAGAGTTTGGAAAAAAATAACTGTCAAAAGTATTTTAGTGTTTATTCTACTATCATTTGGATGATTTTACATTTAACTGTCTTATTAAACAGCATTGTAATATGCAATATGATAATTGTATATAAAATCACACATACACACACCGCACGCACACATATACATATATATATATATATATATATATATATATATATATATATATATATATATATATATATATATATATATAGGCCTATATATATATATATATATATATATATATATATATATATATATATAAATATATATATATATATATATATATATATATATATATATATATATATATATAAATATATATATATATATATATATATATATATATATATATATATATATATATATGTATAATATATATATATATATATATATATATATATATATTTATATATATATGTATATACAATATATATAATGTATAATATATATATATATATATATATATATATATATATATATATATATATATATATATATATATATATATATATATATACACACATATATATACAGTATATACATATGTATATATATATATATATATATATATATATATATATATATATATATATATATATATATATATATATATATATATATATATATATATATATATATATATATATATACATATACCAAAGGCACTTCCCCCAATTTTGGGGGGTAGCCGACAACAACAAGAAACAAAACAAAAAAGGGGACCTCTACTCTCTACGTTCCTCCAGCCTAACCAGGAACTCAGCCGAGTTCAGCTGGTACTGCTAGGGTGCCACAGCCCAACCTCCCACATTTCCACCACAGATGAAGCTTCATACTGCTGAGTCCCCTACTGCTGCTACCTCCGCGGTCATCTAAGGCATCGGAGGAAGCAGCAGGGCCTACCGGAACTGCGTCACAATCGCTCGCCATTCATTCCTATTTCTAGCACGCTCTCTTACCTCTCTCACATCTATCCTCCTATCACCCAGAGCTTTCTTCACACCATCCATCCACCCAAACCTTGGCCTTCCTCTTGTACTTCTCCCATGAACTCTTGCATTCATCACCTTCTTTAGCAGACAGCCATTTTCCATTATCTCAACATGGCCAAACCACCTCAACACATTCATATCCACTCTAGCCGCTAACTCATTTCTTACACCCGTTCTCACCCTCACCACTTCGTTCCTAACCCTATCTACTCGAGATAAACCAGCCATACTCCTCAGACACTTCATCTCAAACACATTCAATTTCTGTCTCTCCATCACTTTCATTCCCCACAACTCCGATCCATACATCACAGTTGGTACAATCACTTTCTCATATAGAACTCTCTTTACATTCATGCCCAACCCTCTACTTTTTACTACTCCCTTAACTGCCCCCAACACTTTGCAACCTTCATTCACTCTCTGACGTACATCTGCTTCCACTCCACCATTTGCTGCAACAACAGACCCCAAGTACTTAAACTGGTCCACCTCCTCAAGTAACTCTCCCTTCAACATGACATTCAACCTTGCACCACCTTCCCTTCTCGTACATCTCATAACCTTACTCTTACCCACATTAACTCTCAACTTCCTTCTCTCACACACCCTTCCAAATTCTGTCACTAGTCGGTCAAGCTTCTCTTCTGTGTCTGCTACCAGTACAGTATCATCCGCAAACAACAACTGATTTACCTCCCATTCATGATCATTCTCGCCTACCAGTTTTAATCCTCGTCCAAGCACTCGAGCATTCACCTCTCTCACCACTCCATCAACATACAAGTTAAACAACCACGGCGACATCACACATCCCTGTCTCAGCCCCACTCTCACCGGAAACCAATCGCTCACTTCATTTCCTATTCTAACACATGCTTTACTACCTTTGTAGAAACTTTTCACTGCTTGCAACAACCTTCCACCAACTCCATATAACGTCATCACATTCCACATTGCTTCCCTATCAACTCTATCATATGCTTTCTCCAGATCCATAAACGCAACATACACCTCCTTACCTTTTGCTAAATATTTCTCGCATATCTGCCTAACTGTAAAAATCTGATTCATACAACCCCTACCTCTTCTAAAACCACCCTGTACTTCCAAGATTGCATTCTCTGTTTTATCCTTAATCCTATTAATCAGTACTCTACCATACACTTTTCCAACTACACTCAACAAACTAATACCTCTTGAATTACAACACTCATGCACATCTCCCTTACCCTTATATAGTGGTACAATACATGCACAGACCCAATCTACTGGTACCATTGACAACACAAAACACACATTAAACAATCTCACCAACCATTCAAGGACAGTCACACCCCCTTCCTTCAACATCTCAGCTTTCACACCATCCATACCAGATGCTTTTCCTACTCTCGTTTCATCTAGTGCTCTCCTCACTTCCTCTATTGTAATCTCTCTCTCATTCTCATCTCCCATCACTGGCACCTCAACACCTGCAACAGCAATTATATCTGCCTCCCTATCATCCTCAACATTCAGCAAACTTTCAAAATATTCCGCCCACCTTTTCCTTGCCTCCTCTCCTTTTAACAACCTTCCATTTCCATCTTTCACTGTCTCTTCAATTCTTGCGCCGGCCTTCCTTACTCTCTTCACCTCTTTCCAAAACTTCTTCTTATTCTCTTCATATGACTGACCCAGTCCCTGACCCCACCTCAGGTCAGCTGCCCTCTTTGCCTCACGTACCTTGCGCTTTACTTCCACCTTTTGCTCTCTATATTTTTCATACTTCTCTATACTATTACTCTGCAGCCATTCTTCAAAAGCCCTCTTTTTCTCTTCCACTTTTACCTTCACTCCTTCATTCCACCATTCACTGCCATTCCTCATGCTGCCTCCAACAACCTTCTTGCCACATACATCACTTGCAATCCCAAAAAAATTTTCTTTTGCTAACTTCCACTCCTCCTCTAAATTACCAGTTTCTCTTACTCTCACCTCGTCATATGCCATTTTCAACCTTTCCTGATATTCACTTTTTACCCCCGGTTTTATTAGCTCTTCAACCCTCACTAGTTCCCTTTTACATCCACCTACTCTATTCCCCCACTCTTTTGCTACAACTAATTTTCCTTCCACCAAAAAATGATCAGACATGCCGTTAGCCATACCCCTAAACACGTGCACGTCTTTCAATCTTCCAAACATTCTTTTAGTTATCAACACATAATCCATTAATGCCCTTTCTACTACTCTTCCATTTGCCACTCTCACCCATGTATACTTATTTTTATCTTTCTTTTTAAAAAAGCTAGCACTTATTACCATCTCTTGTTCAACACACATATCTACCATGTTCTCACCACTCTCATTTTCACCTGGTACGCCATACTTTCCAATGACACCTTCTACCTCTCCAGCGCCCACTCTAGCATTTAAGTCACCCATAACATATATATATGATATATATATATATATATATATATATATATATATATATATATATATATATATATATATATATATATATATATATATATATACATATATATATATATATATATATATATATATATATATATATATATATATATATATATATATATATATATGTATATATATATATGTATATATATATAAAGAGAGAAAGAGAGATCTAAATTCAAAATCTTCTAAAGCCTACAGCAAAAGCACTAAGGTACTATGCAGTGCACGAGGTGGTTATTATTTATTATCGGGGAGACAAGGTGAATACAAGTGAGACTTATTCAACAAGAGAACAAGCTTTTATACAATGAGGTAAAAGACACAATATTCAAACAGTTTAAAACATGCGATAACACACTTGAATAGGTTTCTATTATCGACCGTGTATGACACATGCGTAGTACATGGTTCCCCCTAAAATGACATACCTGTGAAATAGGGCACCTAATTATTTAGAGCTCTACTGTAGGTAGGCAATCTTGCAGGATATAAATAGGTTTTAAGCGATTAATGGAGCCCCAATGAATATTGCTAAGAATATTAATTAAGTAAGCTTTCAGTGGGCCACATATCATGAGGAATATGCCCGTTACCGAGTGCAAATCATTCGGTATGTGTTGCTTTACTGGGGGATTTTAAGTCTGCTGGCATGAAGTAAAAGAGCACCGAAAATTTTCAGAAAAGGCTGCACAACGACGCCCAATGGGTCGCCCTACACCAATTAAGCTGATGCTCCATCAAGGGTGTCTTCAAGAGTGCTTTTTAATCCTAGCAGAACCCTGCGGAGCTTACTAAACCAGGTGAAGTCATTTTAGGTGGGACATCATAGCAACTTTAATAATGAGATTAAGCCATTCAGCCTTTCTGGTGGCTCCAGGGTGATGTATGGTGATCCCAGGAGATTCACTAATTATGTCCATAATTAGGAGGTGAAAGTGGTACCTTTTTGAGAAGTAATATGCTCAGGGAGACCAATCTCCTTATCCACCATTGGGCAGATTTACATGTGGCGGCCGTTGCAGTATGTATGGCGATGGCTTCAAGTCAATGAGAAGAGTAGTCATTGATGGTATACATGTTAAAATGTTCTTGTATTGTGGTGAGGGGACTGCGAGAGTGAGGTGTAAGGTTGTAACTGAGAGGTGAAATGAATGCAATTAACTTCGAATCCATAGATAGCGAGTTTATATACAAGTTTAGGACAAGGCCACAGATATTCAAACAAAATGATTCCTGAAAAGAAATGCTCAAAAAGGTTTTTTTAACAGGTATAAAGGGATGTATACAATAAAAAAAGTTAATGATATCATAGTGTATGAGCGTGTGGGAAACACATGAAGTAAAGGGCATACTATGTCAACGTGAATGTAGGCAAAACAACGATGAGGTTGAAGAAAGGTGTTCACTCCCGAATCCGTGTATTAATGTACTTTTGAAGCTTGGTATAAAGTACAGGAATGGACCTAATCCTTAGCATCCTTGGTAATGCCTTCACAAATGAACTTCGTATTTGGCAGAAGTACAGTAGACCAGCGTGAGGAATGTAAGAGGCCATGGATGTAATCAAACACCTATCAGTGCATGGGGGCAGGTATCCACGGTCGCAGACTACCATTACTGACATCACAGAGTAGGATGTTGTTAGGATATGCAGAATGTCCTGCATGCTTGGAATGCTGGATTTTTTTGTTGGGCTTCTGCCTAGACATTATAATCCAATCTAAGGTGAAGAGCAGCCAATGTGTTCCTTGACTGGGCAATGGCAACAGGATTCATTTTGCTAGGGACGTGTTTAAGGGTGCAGTAATATTCAGCCACGATGGAGAGGTGTTGTCATTGAGAAGTGAACAGGCGTCGGACTGTCAAGTGACGGCATGTGCAAGGGGCCCGTAATTTGTGGGAATGACAAAGATCAAGCCCTTCAAAGAAGTAGTAAAAGTGAAGGAGCAGCCAAATGCACCAACAACAATTTGTGGTAGAAAGTTGAGTAATCAGACTCTGCATTGGACAGTTTTCTACTGAAGAAGGCCAATGGGCAGGTGAGCAGATGACCAACTGCTTGAGTACTGCACCAATAGGGTTGTCACTGGCATCGATGGGGAGAAGGAGAGGGGCATGTAGCATGGGAAAGGTAATAGCAGCAACAATTGATAGGGCGTTGTTTGCGTTGCGGAAGGTGGTTACTGAACGGGACTCCCACTTCAGTTCTCTTGGCTTACCCTTCAGGGAGGTGTAAATTGGGGCAATACTGGTGGCGATAGCTGGCAAGAATGGTTGATAGTAGCTTTTTATGACCAGGAATTCTTATATTAATTTGACGGTGAGGGTGCGGGAAAGCTCTGAACAGGTGATATCTTCTAAGGAAGGGGGTGGACATCTTCAATGATACCTTGTTAGCGCCAAAAGGTACAATTGTCATACAGGACCACAAGACCGTTCTGTTGCAGGTGGTCGAGAGCAATGTATAGGTTACAGAGGTGTTCATTTAACATACACAGAAAGGGAGGTCTCTTAGATACCATGTATCAAGCGTTGAAAAGGGGCTCCAGGATCATGGAGGCCAAAACACGAGTAATAAAATGTGTAAGTCACAGGGGGACTGGTGCTGGTGGTGTTGAGGATATCATCTGGTTTTATGGGCCCCTGGTTATACTCCTTCAAGAGGTCGAGAGTAGAAAACACCTTTGCTAGTTGAAGTAGGAGGTAACATGAGCGATGTTATGGAAGGGTAAGTGCTTCCATTCTGTCTGCATTCCCAGATATTTGTAATCCTCACATTGGTTCATGTAGCCATCCTTATTCAGGATGATGTGTTGAGGTAACAACCATTGGCTTAGGGCCTTTTGGCAAGCTCCCATTTCTTCCAACGAGGTGGTAATTTGCTTAGCAGGTGCCAAATAATCCGTGGCCAGATGCCAGAATCTTGCAAACATAAGGGTCCCTGTCATCTTGATATGGTAATAAATACCACGCTTGGTGGGTGCTGTGGGTATTTGGCCAAGGTCTGGATGGAAGACATCTGGGTATGACGTGAGTGGGTGGGCGTAGGCATCTGTGGGTGTGCTTATGTGGAGAGGGAGATCGGAGGGAACAAATTTGACTAACTGTCGATGAGCAACATCAGTCAGGAGGTAGAAATTAGAGAGGAAACATACACCGATAATTGGCAATGTTACGTCAGCAACACGAAAGTTCCAATGATATTTTGCCCTCCCAAAGTATAGTGTGGGTGTTTCATACCCGTGGGTAGGGATCACACATCCATTGGCAACTACCTAGCAGACATCAGTACTCATAGAAGAAAATGACAAGCACTAGTATCTACCAAAAACCATATGCCAGTCCCTGCATAATGTAAAAAAGAAATGGTTAAAGGTAGGGGAGGCTACCCACATAAGAAATGGCCTACTTACTAGATATTTGTCCACTGACAACCATTCACTCATTACTTCGCAGCAGCCCAGAATCTGGAATTGTAGTAGAAAAACTATGCATGTTAGGTGTCAGTAAGTGGCGTTAGAAGTTATTCGTAATGTTGTTAGTAAAGGGTGGCATATGTGCATGATGGGTGGCTTTGTAGCGGCTCTGGCACGTCACATTTGTGGGCGTCAGTGTCTTACTACATTCACGTCAGCTTTAGTCAATGATGAATAATTGTCCTCTTCAACAG
>NC_090733.1:16395726-16400726 GCF_036898095.1 Palaemon carinicauda | reverse complement strand
CAATAATAGGGAATACCATGACAAAGTAAGTTTTCCAGATGACATGGATCTGTTTATGGAATCATAGGAGGAATTGCAAAAAAATAATAGATAAGAATAAAAAAAATCATAGAAAATATGAATAGAGGAAGTAGAAATGTAAAAGAGAAAATGAATGAGTAAAATTAGGATAATCTTCATAATGGTTATTGAGGATATATATGAATATACATACTTATGACCGGCAGAAAGAGTTTTTTGTCAGGTATGATACCAAATTGAAAGAAGCATGAACACAAAATTGAGAAGTATTATTAGAAAAAAAAAATGATATTATGAAAGGAATTTTTTTTTTGTAAAACGAAAGTTTTCTATTCAGATATCCTACCTGTATAAATTTATGCATCAGAAACATGGAACATCTGCTAACTAAAAGAGGAATTGAAGAATAATGATATGATTAGCATAATGAGAATGACAGATAACAGATGAACATTTAGAATAACAGAGTTGGTCCCTCGATATCGCAAAAGAAGCATGGAAAGAAAGAAAAGACAACGGATTATCAAACTAAGAACCTTGGTGATATAAATTAGTAAAGAAAGACAAGTAATTGTTAAAGATGATACTTGATGATGATGATAATATGTATATATATGTATATATATATATATATATATATATATATATATATATATATATATATATATATATTTGTATATATATTTGTATATATATTTGTATATATATATATATATATATATATATATATATATATATATATATATATATATATATATATGTATATATATACACAGTATGAATATATATATATATATATATATATATATATATATATATATGCCACTTATTTGAAATAAGTATATATATATATATATATATATATATATATATATATATATATATATATATGCCACTTATTTGAAATAAGTATATATATATATATATATATATATATATATATATATATATATATATATATATATATATATATATATATATATATATATATATATATATATGTGTGTGTGTGTGTGTGTATACCCAATAAAAAATTTACATATATAGAGAGTTATAGAGAGTTATGGGGTCCTTTGAGTGGCCAGACAGTACTGCATTGGATTCTTCTCTCTGGTTACGGTTCTTTCCCTTTGCCTACATATACACCGAATAGTCTGGCCTATTTTTTTCAGATTCTACTCTATCCTCATACACCTGACAACACTGAGATTACCAAACAATTCTTCTTCACCTAAGGGGTTAACTACTGCACTGCAATTATTCAGTGGCTACTTTCTCTTGGTAAGGGTAGAAGAGACTCATCAGCTATGGTAAGCAGCTCTTCTAACCTTTGCAGTCTCCTTGGGGTCTTTTTTGACCCGAAGCTACTTCAATTGAACATAACTCTTTTAATGTGCACTGTAGAGGGTTAGTATTTCATGACTTTTCCTAAATTTATGAGGTTATTAGATGGAATAAATATTGCAAAAGCAATATCATCAGTTTTTACGCAATAAAAAAAGGAACATCTTTTATCCTCGGGTCTTTTTTGACCCGCATTCATTTTAATGCAAAATTACAGATGACCAAAATTCTTTTGATATGATTAATAATGATGCTGATTAGAGTAAGATTAAAGATTAAAATAATAATAATAATAATAATAATAATAATAATAATAATAATAATAATGAGAGGACCATATATTTACTTTATTTCTCCTAATCCGTTTTTGTTCCACGTTTTCTTTGATTGGATTGTGTTTGTTTTCTTTATTTTTGATAAAGTCACTTCTCATGTTTACATATCAGTGTGAAAGAGAAGGAAGCACTAGTAATTCACTCCAGAGATTTATTCTTGCTATGGCTGAGTAAGTATGTTTCATGGGTTGTTCTTGTACTACAATAATCTTGAGGTTTTGAGGAATGGTGAGATTACAGCTAGAGTTTTCATTGCTATATCTACTAAATCAGTATTTTGGTTTTATTTTTTTTCTTCGGAGAAGCACACAGCTTTTCTGTGGGCAAATTGTACCGTAAAGATGAAGAAAGTGATGATTTCAATTCAGACAACGAGGATAGTGAAAGTGATAATGTTTCTTTAAATAGAGATGATCATAGTGATTCTGAATATTCTGAAAACGATGGTGACCAAGATAATTCATCATCACTAAACAATAATGCTACAAAAGACCTTGATCATGAAATATTTGTTTCCAAAACTGGAGATATAATTTGGCATGGGGAGAGATACGGTCAATGCTCCTCAGCTGGTAGACGATGTGCTAGAACTGTAATCTCTCAAACCACTGGGATTACCTGATATGCTTCCTCGGGAATCACTAATGATGTAGTATCTGCAATTAATCTCTTCATAACTGAAGACATTTTCAAAATAATTTTTGAAATGTCAAATAAGGAAGCTAATAGAGTTACTGGAAGAGATGTTTGCAATATGAATGAATTGAAGGCTTATTATGGGTGGCGTGTCTTAGCTGGCCTGTATAAAGTCACGAGTCCCTTAGAAGTTTGTGGGATGACTCTTATGGTCGGCCAATATTTAGAGCAACAATGTCTCTAAAAAAACTACTTACAACTTTCAAAGTATGTTTGTTTTGATGACAAAATACCTTGAAACCCAAGAAGACGTCATCACAATTTATGAAATGCTTGTACCATTCAGAGGAAGATGTCCATTTCGTCAGTACATACCTTTTAAGCCAAATAGGTATGAGATAAAAGTCTGGGATTCTTGTTACTCTGAAACTAGTTATCTGTGGAATGCAGACGTTTACCTTGGTCGAAAACATGGTGAAACAGCTGAACGAGAACAAGGAAAGCGTGTGGTACTACTACAGCTGACTGATGGCTTGAAAGGAAGGAACATAACATATGATAATTTCTTTTGCATCGTGCCCTTAGCTAAAGAGTTAAGTTCTTGAGGTCAGACTATAGTAGGAACTGTTCGTAAAAATAGGAAAAAACTTCCTGCTGAATTTGTAAATCCAAAATATCGCACAGTATATTCCACCATCAAAGGATACTATGAGGATAATGTCCTTATTTCATATTGCCCCAGGAAAGGTAAGATTGTTGTCCTTTTGAGTGATATGCATGATTCCATAACATTTAGTGAGAAAGAAGATAAGAAACCAAACATTATTGAGTTTTATAATAAGACAAAAAGGGGTGTGGATACTTTTGATAAGCTTGTGGTAACTTATCGATCAAAACGCCAAACAGTGAGATGGCCAATGGCCTTGTTTGATACCATAATTGACATTTCGGCTTACAATGCCTTTGTATTGTGGATGCAAGTTGATCCAGATTGGAGTAAAGGTGTTAGCTTTGAGCGAAGGTTATTTTTGCAAGAGCTTGGAATGAGCTTAGTTCAATCACATTAGGCAGTAAGACATACGTTTCCGAGGACTCCCAATGCTAAACGTGTTTGTGAAGCAGCAAGAACTGATCTAAATACTACTGCAGCTCCAGACCAGTCACAACCATCAAAGAGACGATGTTGCTACCTTTGCAAAGAAGACAATAAGGTCTCAAATGTTATGTAGCCAATGCCGAAAACATACATGTAAACAACATGGTTCAGTAACATACAAATGCAATACATGTGCATAGAAAGCTTGAGATAGAGCTTAACCTTTACAATGGAAGGGAGGATGGATGGGTTAGGTGAGGAGTCTGAAGAACAATTACTTCCACATAGTAGGCCCTGGGCATACAATAGCAATATCACTATGTATGGCGAAGAACTGTCCAAATGTAAACATAGGTCATATCTGACCCAAAGGAGAATGGATGTGACTATTTAAATAAAGAACCGTCTGTGCACAAGAACATTGCACGGTAAATTTTTAGTTTCAGCCAAATTTGGAAAAATGCAATAAAAATATATTTGTTGCATCAGAAATAGTGTGGTTTCAATGAATTTAACGTTTATTTTGACTGCAAACCAACCGATTTAGAGATTTACTATGTATACCCTAGTTCATCCCACCAATTATGGGGGACACCCTTTGGGAACCGGGGTTTTGGGTGGGGGAAGGGGGGGGGAGGGTGTTGGGGCATTGAATGATATTTGCAATAAATGAATAATTAATGTTCCAGCACCCCTCCCCCATACCCCTAACTAGGCCTACCGGGGGGAGGGGGGTAGGGCCCCCCCGCGACCCCCCCTTAAAGCCACAGTAATTTTCAGGGCACCACAGAACCTAACAAACCCACCTAACCTAACCTAGGGGCCCTGTACCCCTACCGGGGGGGGCTTCGCCCCCCCTGCGACCCCCCCTTATGGCCAAAGTAATTTTCAAGGCACCACAGAACCTAACAAACCCACCTAACCTAACCTAGGGGCCCTGTACCCCTACCGGGGGGGCTTCGCCCCCCCTGCGACCCCCCCTTAAGGCCACAGTAATTTTCAGGGCACCACAGAACCTAACAAACCCACCTAACCTAACCTAGGGGCCCTGTACCCCTACCGGGGGGGGCTTCGCCCCCCCTGCGACCCCCCCTTATGGCCAAAGTAATTTTCAAGGCACCACAGAACCTAACAAACCCACCTAACCTAACCTAGGGGCCCTGTACCCCTACCGGGGGGGGCTTCGCCCCCCCTGCGACCCCCCCTTAAGGCCACAGTAATTTTCAGGGCACCACAGAACCTAACAAACCCACCTAACCTAACCTAGGGGCCCTGTACCCCTACCAGGGGGGGCTTCGCCCCCCCTGCGACCCCCCCTTAAGGCCACAGTAATTTTCAGGGCACCACAGAACCTAACAAACCCACCTAACCTAACCTAGGGGCCCTGTACCCCTACCGGGGGGGGCTTCGCCCCCCCTGCGACCCCCCCCTTATGGCCAAAGTAATTTTCAAGGCACCACAGAACCTAACAAACCCACCTAACCTAACCTAGGGGCCCTGTACCCCTACCGGGGGGGGCTTCGCCCCCCCTGCGACCCCCCCTTAAGGCCACAGTAATTTTCAGGGCA
>NC_090733.1:16385726-16388226 GCF_036898095.1 Palaemon carinicauda | reverse complement strand
ATCCTAGAACGTTTCCAAGAAATGAAACTGAGACAGATCTTGAAAATCCCCTGGGAGAGCCACACCATCAACATTGAAGTCTTAGAACGTGCCTCGCTGACCAGCGTGGAGGCCACCATCATCCACCACCGCCTCCGCTGGATAGGACACGTGCATAGGATGGATCCATCTAGGCTCCCAAAGAAAATATTCTACGGAGAACTGACCCAGGGCACCAGACCACGAGGAGCCCCGAAAATGCGCTATAAAGATCAACTAAAGCGCACCCTGGCTCTAACTGACATCGATCCTTCCTCATGGGAAGAAACAGCCAGGGACAGGAAAACCTGGAGGAGTACAGTACACCATGGCACCGTGGACTTCGAGGAGAGGAGGAGACAAAACGAGGAGGCTAGGAGGAGAAGAAGGAGAGAGCGATTAGAACAGCCCCGCCCACCACCTACCCTCCCTTGTGAACACTGTCCGCGACTCTTCCACCACAGACTAGGACTTAACAGCCACATCAGACATAAGCACCCACCCCACAGATAGGAGGCTGATGGCTAACGACAGAACCCAATACTCGGACACGAGTGGGCGCCGACGACGACGACGACGACGACCTTTCCAGTTATTTTCACGAACACTCCCATTCATTAGGTTTTGCCTCTTAATGCCACATTCTACAAAATAATCTTGTAAGTCGTCTTGGAGTCACTTAATTTTCGGGCAGTATCATCTCAGCAGTTATTCCATCTTATCCAGGGGTTTTCCATCTCTTTAGTTTTTTTTAAGATAGCTTCGACTTCAAACACACTGAATTCATTCATGGGCACATCAAATCTTCATCAGCTTCAGGGTATCAATCAAATTATCCCCTCCTTATGTCCTATTCATAACCTCACTAAAGTGTTCCACACAACGTTGTCTTTCTACATGTTCTGTTGTTATAACAGATCTATCTCTCTTTTTGATTGGTATATGCTTGTTTTTCTTTTTCCCAGTCGAAATTTCATTAATAATTCTATGAGCAATGCTCACACCATAGCCACTTCCTGAATTCATAGCTTTGTCGGTCTCGTCTGCTTTACTGTGTAAATACTCTCTCCAGTCATTCCAGGCTTTTCTTTTGACCTCACTGTCAATACTGGAAATACTTAGCATGCTTCACCTTGTAATTTTCATTACTTCCTCGAAAACATTCAACAATCAATTTCTGTCTTTGTCTCCTTTTTATAGTATCCTAAGTATCATTCGATATCCATGGCTTTCTCCTTGTAACTGTTTGTCCGAAGACTTCACAACCAACTGACTGATATATGTACTTGATATCACAACATTTTTCATTAATAATCTGATCTTCGTTTCTTAAAGTCTCTAAGACTGCAAATCGATTCCTACATTCAATTGCAAATGTTTATCTGTGCTCTTCCTCTAGAAGCTTAGTTGTATCAAACCTAGGTATTCTATAAATCTTTCGGTTGGTTTGCTTTCAGCTTTAATTTCAGTGTAGGCAATGAGGAGCGGGTGATCACTACCAATATCGGCACCTGTATAGCTTCTTAACATTTCTCAGAATCCTCTTTTTTTTTTTTTAATAGTAATGTGATCTATTTGATTTTTGTAATTGCCACATGGTGAAGTCCATGTATACATGTGGATGTTCTTATGTTGGAACAGAGTACCTCTATTAACAAGATTGTTTGCTGAACAGAAACTTATGAAATGTGCTCCATTTTCTTTTGCAACTTCGCCAAGACCCTCGACACCCATCACATTCTCTACCCCCGATTATTTCTTCCAACTTTAGCATAGAAGTCGTCAATCACAGTTTTCATATCTCTCCCAAGGATATCATCTATTATTCTCTGCATATTTTCATAGTATTCATCATTCCTTTCTTCAAGGGAATCATATGCTGAGGCATAGCAAATTATAATACTCTTATTGCACTACTTTGATTTGAGCTTTGCTAGTAAAATTCTACTAGTTACTGCTCTCCACCTGGTTAATGCCTTTCTGCTATTGGTGTCATCATCATTCCGCCCCCCATCTCTTCGACATCCATTTGATCCTCCTGAATGAATATATATATTCCCTTGGTCTAAAGTATCCTTACCAATCCCCTTACAACGTGTTTCATTTAGGGCCAAGATATCCAAACTATATCTTATAAATTCACTCTCACCTTCCTGTAACTTCCCAATCTGATTCATGGTTCTAACTTTCCAGTTACCTATTTTGAATTTTTCTTTAGTATTTATAAATTAGGATATTCTTAGCACACCGCTATGCCCGGGAATGTAGGCCACTCTTTCATCTTCTCTATTCATGACTGACTAAATCCATAGAGGATTCATTGGGTAGATAATCAAAGGAGAGCCATTTCCTTGTGATGCGAAGTGCCTATCTAACTAAGGCAAGTGACCCCTGCCAGTCCATACTAATTCTAGTAAGATCAACCACCAGGCGTCAAGAGTAGAAGCCGAAGAGACCGTATGTCAATTGCCTTAAACCCATC
>NC_090733.1:16366264-16371264 GCF_036898095.1 Palaemon carinicauda | reverse complement strand
TTCGTTTATAATAAAGTATATTTCATTCTTCGTTTCTCCCTTTGGGCTTCTCCACGCCTATGTTCTATGTTCCGTTTTATGAAAGGTGTTCGTGACTTTAAAATTATTTTTCGCAGCAAATTCTACAAGCATTTCTCCAGTCATTTCTTGTGCCTATTTCTAATTTACTCTAACTGATTTTCTTGTCTTTTTTTGAATTACTTTAGCAATAAAATCACCCCCCCCCCCCCCAAAAAAAAAAAAAAAAAAACTGTAAACCGGGTCATATTTTTCATAGATATCTCCAAATCTTCATAAACCTTTCAATTTCTTCCTATGTGTGGGATGTTGTTGGTGCATACGTTTGAATGATCTTCAGTTTATAATTCTTATTTAGTATGATAATTAATCCTGCAATTCAATATTACTACACAAATAAATGTTAAATACAAGATCTTTTTTAATAAGAAAACCCAATTTACTTCCTTTGTAGCTTCCATGACCACTGAAGCAAAATATATGGCCCTGTTTTATTTCCCTATAAGATTTATCAGTTCTAATTTCACTGAATCCTAGTATATACGAAATTATTTATTTCAGCTCTTCTAGTAACGCAATGAGATCTTCTTCCCTAGACAAGGTCCTGACGTTGTACGTTGCAAGGTTCAGTTTTAAAAGGTAGCGTGTTTTGGTCCAGAGATTCTTAGCACTCCTTGTAGTGGAATATAGCTACCCGCCACCATGGTCAATTGTTCTACTGGGGGCCAGTTTTCTTCACCACTGTAACTGCTGTGGATATACTTTACTTACTTTACTTTGATGGCTGCTTTTCCGGTCCCCACTCTATAAAGGACCTCCACTGTCGTTTTACCTTGTTCGTTCACAGTGTTTATCTTTTCAAGTCACATATCGTTCATTTACTGCTAAATCGTCACTGTTCAAAGACTATGAAATAAGAAAGTCTTCAGTTTCCTCTTGAAAGCCTAATGTCTTCAATCATTCGAATGTTTCGTGGGAGTTTATTATTTAGTCTCGGAGCCGCATATTTAAAGGCTCTGGAGCCCAAAGTGGACATAAATCTAGGTTCCAACAGTTTGAAGCCATCTATAACTATTCTCGTGACAACACCATTTGTTGGTTGCACAATATGTAGCAATTCTCTTAAGTATTTTGGACGACCGGTTCTGATAACTTGGTGGGTTATTGTACATATTTTAAATTCAATTTTCGCTTTAATCAGCAGCCAGTGTAAATCAATTAGTATATGGGGGATCCTTTCTCTAAGTGGGACACCTTTGATCAGTCTTGCTCCTCTGTTTATTATATTTCGTAATTTCTTAAGTTGGACTTTTGGTAAATTGTAGTAGATAGAGTTGCAGTAGTCAATCTTGGTAATAATACAGTTTATCACAAGTTTCTTAACAGAATTTTCGTCCAGGTACTTTTTTATAAACGCAATATTTCTTAGATGATAACCAGCACTTTTTATAACATTATTTATTTGGGCATTTAGAGACAGGTTACAGTAAAGAAACACACCTAGATCTCGAACTTTACTAGATATCGATACCGTGTGATTATTCATGTTCATTTGAATATCACCTAAGTTTCTCACGCTGATTCTGTTGCCCACCACCATGAATTCAGTTTTGTTCTCATTTGATTTTAGTTGTTTAAAGGTCGTCCATTCTCTAACACTATCAAGGATTCAGTTTAGAGTTTCAGTAGTGTCATGTATATCATTTATGGAGAAGTAAAATTGTGTGTCATCTGCAAATAGTTTAAACTTCACGCCATGCCTTTGCAGCATTTTCGATAGACCAATAGTATAGATGCAGAATAAGATTGGACCAAGTACAATCCCCTGGGGTATCCCTCTGTTTAAGGGCTCATATGATGAATAAGAGTTTCCAATTTGTACACAGTAAATTCTACCAACCATATATGTATGCGTGTGTGCGTGTGTATATATATATATATATATATATATATATATATATATATATATATATATATATATATGTATATATATATACACACACAAACATATAAATGTATATATATATATATATATATATATATATATATACATAAATATATACATATATATATATATATATATATATATATATATACATGTATGTATATGTATATATATGTATGTATGTATATATAAATGCATATGCATATACATTATATATATATATATATATATATATATATATATATATATATATATATATATATACATGTATGTATATGTATATATATGTGTGTATGTATATATAAATGCATATGCATATACATTATATATATATATATATATATATATATATATATGTGTGTGTGTGTACATTGTATATGTACTGTACAGTATATATATATATATATATATATATATATATATATATATATATATATATATATATATATACATATATATATATATATATATATATATATATATATATATATATATATATATATATATATATATGTGTGTGTGTACATTGTATATGTACTGTACAGTATATATATATATATATATATATATATATATATATATATATATATACATACAAATATATATATATATATATATATATATATATATATATATATATATATAGGCTATATATTTATATATATATTATTTTATTTAATCTAATCTTCTGACACCCGCGGCATGCCTCCATGAATTCACGTCATATGTGTCTTTCTTGCGCTAATCTCTCTTAGTTTCCATTCGGGTACATCCTGGACAATCTCCTATTCCCTTCTCCATTTCCACACTGATAAAATCTAACGATATCTTTCACATTGGAAACATCTGCCTCCCTACAATTTTCCGACTTTTTTATATATATAATGTAACTTATAGTATCATTTACTGTATATGTATTTATGTGCATATGCATACCCTCTCTGAGTGGGGATACCTTAACGTGTTGCAAGGATTTTCATATCACCATGATCAGTTAAGGTTTGTGTGTTCTGAGAGATTAGGAAAAAACTCCTCCTATCAAAAATCTGCATTGGCTAACTAGCTAAACCCTTAGACTCGAATTATCGTCTGAGACATTTGTCCTGCAGTAGACTAGCAACGGCTCTATTTGTTGTTGTTGTATAGGGATATGTATACACAGTATGATATTTAGTATCAAATTGTTATTAAATCCATTTAATCTGCCGTAATTGCTATAAAGGGAAATACTTGAATGCACGTTTCTTGTAGAAAAGGAACATAAATAATTTGAATAAATAAATTTACAGACCCAAACACACATAAACACACACACACACACACACACACACACACACACATATATATATATATATATATATATATATATATATATATATATATATATATATATATATATATATATATATATATATATATATATATTCCTATTGAAATTGGAAACTTAAACTTACTCAAAGAGAGTTGCCTAAATTATTATTTATTCCAGGTTAAAATTACCGTTAATATCATATTCCCTAAGAATATCGAAAGCTGCAACATTTTTCCTTCCAGCTAAGTTTAGAAGTATCAATTGACGAGGTTTCTTTTGGGAATTCTATATCTCATATTCCTTCCTTTATTTTTATCCCTATATAAATAGATAAATTATTATTATTATTATTATTATTATTATTATTATTATTATTATTATTATTATTATCAAATTCTAAGCTACAACCCTAGTTGGAAAAGCAGGTGGCTATAAGCCCAGGGGCTCCAACAGGGAAAATAGCCCAGTGAGGAAAGGAAACAAGGAAAAATAAAATATTTTAAGAACAGCAAAAACATTGAAATAAATCATATAAACTATGAAAACTATAACAGAACAAGAGGAAGAGAAATGGTGTGCCCGAGTGTACCCTCAAACAAGAGAACTCTAACCCAAGACAGTGGAACACCATTGTACGGAGGCTATAGCACTACCTAAGACTAGAGAACAATGGTTTGATTTTGAAGTGTCCTTCTCCTAGAGGAGCTGCTTATCATAGCTAAAGAGCCTCATCTACCCTTACCAAGAGGAAAGTGGCCACTGAAGAATTTCACTTTAGTAGTTAACTCCTTGGGTAAAGAAGTATTGTTTGGTAATCTCAGTGTTGTCAGGTGTATGAGGACAGAGGAGAATCTGTAAAGTATAGGCCAGACTATTCGGTGTCTGTGCAAGCAAAGGGAAAGAACCGTAACCAGAGAGAAAGATCCAATGTAGTACTGTCTGGCCAGTCAAAGGACCCCATAACTCTCTACACAGATAGAAATATATCAATAGATTCAAAAATATAAATGGATATATATAAAACTTGAAAAGAAAAAGAAAATTCAAACATATTTAGTATTATTTGGATGATAATAACGCAATTCATGGTATATATGAGGAAGTAAGCAGAATTGCAGCCATAGTAAACATTACAGAGGGGATATGACGCCTGAGATGGCACTTGTTGAGGATGAAAGGTGGGGAGGGAGGAAGGAGGGCTGGAGAAGAACCTGTTAGATAGGTAGTGAGAGGAGATCAAGACAGGGTAGAGAATTAAATGGCGAGATATAGTGAATGATGATATAGAAAGAAGTTTGGTGGAAGACGATGTCTTTGATAGAAGGCATTGGAGAAGGTGCATTAGGCAACTGACCCCTTAATGCAGGGATTATGGTGAGAAAAAAGAAGATGATTCATAGAAAAAAAAGAGCATTTATATCCATGGCTTCAGATAAATATATTCAGAGAAATGGGAAAGGCAATTACAATTGATCTCAAAGAAACATCCTTCCTAATTTAGTACATAAAGGAATCCTGATAATTTCAACTTGTCATTGTATTGTTTCCTTTCTTGAATTTAGTCAGTGGAAGTAGTAGAAATTCACCTTGATATACAACTGAATCATACCACGAAGATCTATGGAGGATATTAATAAAATTCTCAGAAATTTCATCTAGCTTTAGTTTTGTAATTATTAGAACTTGAATATAACACTGTATCCTGATATTCTATTTTAGACCTTT
>NC_090733.1:16343764-16361264 GCF_036898095.1 Palaemon carinicauda | reverse complement strand
TTTGCGATCTATTACTTACAAATTCAATAATAATGCTAAGAAACGACTCCCGCCCCACTCCTAACTGTTCGAGTTTGAAAACAAGGGCCTGATGATTAACATGGTCAAAGGCAGCATTAAAATCATTGCCAATCATACGAACTTCATGACCACAATCAAGGGATTTCTGTACAGCATCGGAGATTGTGACAAAGGCATCACATGATCCAAGGCCTTTTTGAAAACCAAATTGCAAACTAGGGAACAGATGATTACCTTCAGCAAACATATTAAGACATTTTGCCAAAAGACGTTCAAAAACTCTAGGTAGTATGTCAGTTATAGAAATTGGGTAATAATCAGTTGGCCTTGAGCTACTACAAACACATTTATATAGTGGAGTACCATTATCAATTCTCTAACAAGCGCTAAAAGCTCCCCTTCCCGCTAACTTACGCAAAATAACAAATAACTTTGGAGCTAAGAAGCAGCAGTCTTTATAAAAAAACAAAGGAAAATAACCATTTGGGTCTATACCTCCATAAGCATCAAGGTCCATCAACAGAGCTTTAATTTCACTAGATTGAAAAGTTAACCTAGTTAGTTTATCCTCAGGAAAAAGGGAATGAGGATGTTTGAGTTTCTCATTAATCTGCTTACTGTCAAACACATCTACCAAAAGGGTTGCCCTTTCCTTTGGACAGTGAGTGACTGAGCCATCTGGTTTAAGTTAGGGAGGAACTGTTGCATCTACATCAAAGAGTGCAGATTTAAGGGTAGTCCTCCACTTATGCTCTTGGGTTGTACCATAAAGGGTTTCTTTTATGGTTAAATTTTATTCTTTTCTATTTGAAACATAAACTCTCTGATCAAAAGCTCTAAGCTGAGTATAGTTATTCCAGGTCAAGTTTGATCGGTTACCCTTCCAAAGATGATAGACCTCCTGCTTCTCATTCTCTAAATAAGCGCATCTACAATCATCATTGTACCATGATTTTCCCTTCACTTGGTAGCTTAACACACGAGAGGGATAGGCCTATTTGTTATGTTGATTAGATTCTCATTCAAATGGACAACAGGATCAACACTACTATACAATTTTGACCAATTGAAGCCCAACAGATTATGTAAAATCCCATTCCAGTCTGCCTGAGATTTCATATATATATTACATGTGTATGACTTATCAGGAACAGGCTGCTCAGCTTTCACTACTAATGAAATCAAGGCATAATCAGATATCCCAACTGGGAAACCAACCTTACTTGTTATAACGCCAGAGGAGTCGGTGTATATGAGGACCAAGCAGTTACCAGACATGTGAGTAGCTCCACTTATGATTTGCTGACAGCCTGATTCAGAAGCAAAGTCTAAAGCTCTTAAGACATGGCGATCGATAGGAGAGACAGAATTTAACCACTCCCTAGGGTGAGCATTGAAATCACCAACAAAGACAGAAGAGGCCTTTCTATCATCTTCTTGTATTTTACCTATAATGGTAAGAAGACAATCGAAGATAGAATCATCCATGTCTGGATTCCGGTAGATCGAACACAAATAGAAGTTGTTATGCCTGCCACAAACTTTTATTACCTGAATCTCACGACATCCACATTCATAGCAGGACTTATGAGAAGCAGCGTATTCAGTCCTAATATACACCGCCATTCCCCTGGCCCTAGGGATGGCATCACGTTTCAACATTATCGGCTTCTTAAAACCAGTTATAAGGGGCTCAGATGAGTGCCTCGTATTAGAAAACAAAGTTTCTGAGCGCAAAAGAATATCATACTGTTTGGACGCATCTGTAATGTCTTGAATATTTGCATGAAGACCGCGAATATCGCAATACAGTAGATGACATTGACGAAATCTAGGACGTACTGGTCCCTGGTTTTGCTCAATGTCTCCAGAGAGCATTAGAATTAATGGTAGTAAAAAATGAAACACCATACTTAAAAAACCAAAAATAACAAGAATGGTGAAAAAACGTTTATACAGAAATATAAATAAAGTGATTGATGAAACCTATAGACTATAGAAAAAAAGTAGAAAAAACTGGTTAACACGGAAAAATCGATGTACCGTACAAGGGTGGATACCCACCAGGATAGCCACTTCAAATGAAGGAAGGGCAGTAAGGATGGTTTTGAAAAGAAAAAAGGAATGGATAAGGAAGAGACAATCTCTTGATAAACCACCAGGCACCCATTGCCTTTTTATTAAGCCTGCTCAACACACTATTTAAAAAAAAACAAGTGGAAGGAAAAAAAATAAGATAGAATAGTGTGCCTGAGTGTAACCTCAAGCTAGAGAACTCTAACCCAAGACAGTGGAAGACCATGGTACGGAGGCTATGGCGCTACCCAAGGCAGTCACATTTGTATGATATTCTCAATACCAAACCTTTGGAAAACCCATCAGACTACTTGTAAGAGGAGAGGAAGATATTGCATCCCTCCACCTAATATCAATCTCTTGAAGTATCCAGTTTAATTTCCTTAGGGGGAGAATTTGCTTCGGAATCAAATCTCAGATCGTCACGATAAGGGCTGAAATTACCTGTAGAATATCTTATTATGATCTACGTCATTATATCAAATTCCTAGGAGAACTTCAAAATCAAAAATTTCCCTCATAAAGAGCCCATTTCCAATATCCATTATAAAATATAATAATAAAACCTTAAAGTTGATAGAATTATCCGATGTAAAGTATATATATATATATATATATATATATATATATATATATATATATATATATATATATATATATATATATATATATATATATATATGTGTGTGTGTGTGTGTGTGTGGGTGTATATATATATATATATATATATATATATATATATATATATATATATATATATATATATATAAATATATATATATATATATATATATATATATATATATATATATATATATATATATATATATGTTATATATATATATATATATATATATATATATATATATATATATATATATATATATATCTAGAGACATATATATGCCAATTTATCGCTAACACAAGTGACTTCCATACTTTTAAGTATTACGAAGTTAATAAGTTTTCATATCTAACTCTATATCCTGGAAAATATTCCAAATGAAGAAATGATCTTCCTCTAAAGCCATTATTCGAATGTTAACCTAAACACTGGAATTGAATTATACTGTAGACTATCAACTAACCCTATCGCTCTCAAGATAGAAAAATAATTATTACATAGCTCTACATATTCTTATATTCTTGTAACTTTAAGGCATTTTAAAAACAATCCATCTCTCTCATGAAGGCTTGCTTATTACTTAGGTTCACACACATACTGTTTATAATAATTGTTTATCTCTAACACACGCGAGTTTCACATATTCAAATCACTCTTAATTTCCTATTCCCGCTTATTGTCATTATCAATACTATCTAAGCTACAACCCTAGTTGGAAAAGCAAGATGCTATGAGCCCAGAGGCTCCAACAGGGAAAATAGCACGGTGAGGAATGGAAAAAGGAAAATAGAATATTTTGACAAGAGTAACAACATTAAAATAAATATCTCTTATATAAACAATAAAAACTTGAAATAAACAGAGGAAGAGAAGTAAGATAGATTATTGTGCTCGAGCGTACCCTCAAGCTAGAGAACTCTAGCCCAAGACAGTGGAAGATCATGGTAGAGAGACTATGGCACTACCCAAGACTACAGAACAATGGTTTGATTTTGGAGTGTCCTTCTCCTAGAAGAGCTGCGTACCATATCTAACGAGTCTCTTCTTCCCTTACCAAGAGGAAAGTGGCCACTGAACAATTAGTGCAGTAACCCCCTGAGTGAAGAACTATTTGGCCATCTCAGTGTTGTCAGGTGTATGAGGACAGAGGAAAATATGTAAAGAATAGGTCCGAGTCAGACTATTCAGTGTGAATGTGTGT
This sequence comes from Palaemon carinicauda, assembly GCF_036898095.1. Classification (NCBI taxonomy): domain Eukaryota; kingdom Metazoa; phylum Arthropoda; class Malacostraca; order Decapoda; family Palaemonidae; genus Palaemon; species Palaemon carinicauda. The sequence goes on along the minus strand of NC_090733.1, from coordinate 16,357,341 downwards.
GGGCAAAGGGAAAATGGACCATAACCAAATAGAAGGATCCAATGTAGTACCATCTAACCACTCAAAAGACCCCATAGCTCTCTAGCGGTAGTATCTCAGCGGGTGGCTGGTGCCCTGGCCAACCTACTACTGCCTCGGATGATCTGTCATGCAGGAGACAGGTTGATTACAAATTCAATTTCTACTGCAAATACCTCAGTTAGACAGGGCTATGTAAAGCAGAGTTTGAATTAATCTTAATCTCTTCATAATAATCGCAAAGACGTTTTATAGTCTCACTGTTCATCATCTCATTTGGCAATGGTTGGTATTTGATCTCCTAAATTAGACAACATAAATCGATTTCATCCTGAATTACTTAATTGCCTTCACTAACCCTGTCTGTTTCGTTTGTTTGTTATTTTATTTATTTATTCATATCTTTTTTTTTATCACGTAAGAATTTGCTGTATCGATTTTAGCCAAACTTATTAGTCATTTTGAGCATAACCAAAGGACGAATCTCTAACATTTTCGGTAAAGAGCACCAAAGTACAATTATACACCAATACTTTCATAATAATTGCAATATCAAGTAACCGGTGAATATTTGATTAGTTCACTTTTTGTTTCTGAACAACATAACAAAAAATCTTGTGACCCAATTTAAAAGAAACTTGGCGGATATATGGGGTATGAACCAAGGGTAAATATATCACATTGTGAGGGAACTACATCTAAGTACATGCAAGCAATCGTGTTAAGAGCAAAATAAGACAAGTGTGCGTGGCGAAAGGACCACTCTCCACTAAGTGCCCTCCAGTTCATAATATATGTCTTATTAGTCATTGGATTCTTCTCGTTGGTTACTGCTCATTTTGAATTTGCCTAAACATACACAGAATAGTCTGCCTATTCTTTAATCATTTTCTTCTGTCTCATACACCTGACAACTCTAAGATTAACAAATAATTCTTCTTTGCTCAACAGGTTAACTATTGCAATTCATTTGTACAGTGTCTACTTTCCTCTTATTAAGAGTAGAAAAGATTCTTTGGTAAGCAGCTCTTCGAGGAGAAGGACACTCCAAAGTCAAACCATTGTTCTCTATTCTTGGGTAGTGCTATGGCCTCTGTATAATGGTCAAGGTTTAGTTCTCTGGCACACTATTCTATCTTGTTTCTCTTTCTTTAGTTTTTAAGTTTTATAGTTTACATATGAAATACCTAGTTTATTGTTTTTACTTTTCTTACAATATTTAATCTTATTGTTCACTATTTCACTAGTAGTTTATTTATTTATTTATTTCCTTTCCTCACTGGGCTATTTTTCCCGTAGGAGATCTTTGGTTTATGCATCATGGTTAACCAACTAGGATTGTAGCTCAGCTTGTAATAATAATAATAATAATAATAATAATAATAATAATAATAATAATAATAATAATAATAATAATAAGTTCAAGAAAACATCTCTCAAGATGGTCTTAACTAAACTAACGTAAAGTTAGCGAGAATTATAATATGAAAAAAGTACAGGAATTTATGTAACATTTATATTGCTTTGACAATAATTGTACATACATGTCAAGCTCTTTTATGGATTTTTAATACTTTTGATAAGGCAGATAATATGATAGAAGAAAATAAGATCTATATATATCATCAAATTCATGTGGATATAAAGATAGTACTCAAGTAATGCTTTTTCCTGACTAACCCAGAGGATATGACCCTTTTTTATTCCTGAGAATTATTGATGCAACCTATCAGTGTCATGATGGATCATGAATCAAAATAACTCAGTTTTTTGTTTGGTTTCGTAGGCCTTAAGCCATTAATTTCCCCCATCCAATCTCACCACATTACCCTTCATTACCCTTCGCCCTAAAATGGGAACTATAAAAGACAAATGGAACAAAGGAAAATGATACAAGGTTTTCCTATCATTGACTTTCTTCATATTTCTCTTCCAGAAATTCGTTTTCATTTGTTTGGAAAAGAAAATCTGAGTTTATATTTTTTTAATCAGCTCTGTTATTCATAGGTTAGTTGCAGTTAGTATTAAAATTTGAATTATCAATTTATATGAAAGAAAATCTGATCGAAATAAATCCTGTCTGAATTACGAGCGCTACCCCAAATGAAACTTGCTAAACTTAATCATTTTGGAAAATATTTCAAAGAGCAAACAATGCTTGCGTTAACCACTTACCTCAAATGTTTGAGTTTGAGTGCTAAATGTTTTACTGGCTTTTGGATCACTTATGGTTAAATTTTCTAATAAATATTCAGTGGAATCTTTGACATTTTCCCCTTTTCACTTAATTTGATATGAATTAGTTAAAAACCACTTACTTTTTGTATGTATATGAAAAATATAAGATCAAATATTGGTGAAACCGAAGAGGTATGATTGAAATACAAAACCTTCGATTTTACCAAATATTATCAGTCTGTCAAAATTAATCTACTGGGAAATTGAAATGACGAAAAGATGGGAAAAGCAACATCATAAACAAAACCATATTATAAACACAGCAATTGATATAGTTTTATTTTTCCAAATATTTATTGTATGAAAATTTCAAAGGAAAGTATTGCTAAAATCCAGTTCATTATAATAGCCTGGCAGCACTCCATTCTGTACCACTGTTTCTTGCCTTGCGTGCATTCACTTGACGAAAGCCTACTTGTGATTCTGGAAGACTCCGCCCCAATTAACATACTAACGAAGTTGACTTTTATTTGGCATTCAGAGATGTCCTCATTAGTCTAGGAAAAAACTATTTTCTTGAATTAATTACATGTCACTTTTGTGAAGCAGGTCATTAATTTTTATTTTACAAAGTTTTAATTTGTAGATGGCATTCGGATTTCAATAAACCTCATCTTTTTAAATTGATTTATTTTTTCCTTGTCTGAGATATGTGAGACCTTCTGAAATCTCTTTTTTTGCTGGAAATTAGTCATATATAAGTTTTTGGTTGGGAAATCTTAAAGGCAAGTTTCTCTTAATTATCCTGATTTTATCCATCATCGTTCGCAAGTACTCCGTCTGCTCCAAAAATCGTCAATTTCAATTACGGTGATATCCAACAACGCATAATTGTTTTTGTTGGTATTAAAAAACTGTTATTAGAGGAATAAAAGCAGACAAGTTTTTTAAATATGTGAAAAGAAAAAAAAAAGACTATTTTAAAGAATCTAACGATGATGCATCAAGTAAAGCATATACATAAATAAGAAAAATAACGAGTAAATTCAATTAATTTTCATGACTTACTAAATTAGAAAAACTCGTACTGGACAGTATATTATAAAAAAAAAAAATGAATTTTAAAATCCCTTCAGAGATATCAATGTAATATAATTTTAATTATTGATGAATTTTAAGTGAAATGATATAGCCTTACTGCAAATGATTTCTAATTACCTCTAACCTTATAAACTTTTTTATACATGTTCGGAAATGATATAGCGAATGATAGTATCGGTTGCTATTTTTAAGTATTACCCACAACAACACACAGACAAAAGAAATTCTATTAATAAAAGTTATACAAATATTATATTTTGTAATTTTTCTAATGTAATCACTATTTGGTTGGATATTCTGGTAAAATGGGGAGAGTTATTGCATGAGGCAATTTACTATTCTTGAATGAATCTTCCATTCTTTCTGAAATTACTGAAAGATATTACATTATAGATTAAGGAAAATAGGTTGCTTAGATTTGTTTTATTACAATAAATCTATTTTACTATATTCCGATATTCTAACGACTTTGTTTTTTATAGCTCGACAGTTGGAAAATGATATGTTATGCAGTAAGAGAATTGCCTAAAAGTTAAAATTGATTAATTGAATCTTTCAATGTGAGTCATAACTAGATTGTTTAAAACCAATTAAATCTCAATCCCTTACCAATCAATGAAGCGTTAAAGTCTTATTTTATTTTAAGGGGAATTTTACTCACCTCATCATGTCACAAAAATATTTCATTCCCATTATATAAAGTATTATTTATTTGGTAACATTTTCATACATATAAGTAATAAAAAAAAAAAATAATGTTGAAACATGAACTTAAAATGTTAGAGTATTCACTTGTGTGCATGAAGCATCAATTTTTCTTTTGCCTCTGGAAGATTATTCTTAAAATTTTCACATTTGGTCACTAAGACCAGTGTTCTCAAAGTTTAGGAAATGTCTTGCAGTCTTATGTTTAACCTGCATTAAATTTTTTATTGTTTGTTAAGTAGGCCTACAGGACACCTTCTTGATGTTATTAATCTTGTGACATTTGAATATTGAATTTTATTATTAGTTGTAAAATATGATTCTTGCTGTATATTAATTCGTAATCATACGCTACTTTCGTGTTATCTCTCATGATTCATTTACTCTGATCGCGAGAAAGGTAATTCCTACTACTACTGCTACTACTTAAAAGGATATATGAAACAAGTTTTCTTGTCACCCAAGTAAAGGACAGTAACTAAAAAGGGGGAAATAATCTATAACAAACTATTAATGATCACTAGGAAAAACTTGATTATTTGTAGTTGGTGTGTTTTAGGTGAACCCCTTTGCAACGTGTATATATATATACATATATATATATATATATATATATATATATATATATATATATATATATATATATATGTATATATATATATATATATATATATATATATATATATATATATATATATATATATATACATATATATATATATATATATATATATATATATATATATATATATATGTATATCTATATATATATATATATATATATATATATATATATATATATATATATATACATATATATATATATATATATATATATATATATATATATATATATATATATATATATATATATATATATATATGTATATCTATCTATATATATATATATATATATATATATATATATATATATATATATATATATATATATATATATATATATATATATATATACATATATATATAAATATATATATATATATATATATATATATATATATATATATATATATATATATATATATATATTGTTACGATCCTCGTGGGGATCGAACCAGGTTCTTTTGAATTAATTAATGAAATTGGGATTTCTCGACCACAATACACAATTAAACAAAAGGAAATATAGAAAGAAAACTCTCAAAAGAAAACATAATTTTATTTACAACTAGTCAAAGGTAAATGTTTCTTGATTGAGTACTTAGGAAGCACTGAACTAAACAAAGAAAATCATTTGATTAAACTACACTCCAGAAAATAGGGGAACAGTCATGATAGTAGATAAATAATACAAAAAAAATACTACTCTTCACAGCAGCTCTCGACAGTTGACAGGAACGTAGATATTTCAGGTCCAGGCGTTTCGTGGTCGGTAATGAGGGCAGGGGTCAACTCGTTCTGACATCTCGGACAAGGCTGGTTATGTCTGTATTCTGGTCCTTACGTCTTTTCTCTCTCTCTCTCTCTCTCTCTCTCTCTCTCTCTCTCTCTTGTTCCCCTTTTCGTACCCCGTTCTATCCGTCGTACTCTCGTTCTATCTGTCTTACTCTCTCTTCTCTCGTTCGTACTCTGCTTCTCTCGTACTCGTTGTAGTTTATATATCCCTGTATGGGAGGGGTTAACTATGAACAATTCCATATAAGGAACTTTTCTCCTTTCTTCATCCTTATTGGTTTTCCTTAAAACCACGCCTCTGATAACATCTAGCGAAGGCTGTGCTGGCGTGTTTACCTTCCGTTAATATATATTCTTCAGCGGAGACACTGCTCTCCTTGTCCTATGGGTCCTCGGATTGCTACGAACAGACGTTCGTTGTGCCCAAGGTCCGCTGAACTAGGCACACCTAATAAATTTCTTGAACTCCATCAGCGACGGTGATAGTTTCCAGTAAACACTAGCGGAACCTCCTCTCTCTCTGTTTCTCAAGAGTAGAAAATTTACATGTTTTAACATTCTTTTCTATATTATTCTATCTACCCATGACATGTCCTCCTAAAAGAAAAAAAAAAAACGAAAATCTACTGATTTTATCTTTTTTTTTTAAACGAAATTATCAAAGGAGAAAATCACTTATCCCTAAACTGAGAGACAATTACTTCATTACTCTTGTGTCATGTAACTAAACCAAAACACACTCTTACTTGTTGATAGAAGAAAAAAAAAACTGAAAGAAAACAAACGTCCATATCATTCTGAAAAGTCTCTAGAAAGACTGTCGGCTATTACATTATTCTTTCCCTTTATATGAACTATCTTTAAATCGTAGTCTTGTAATTCTAAACTCCAACGCATGAGACATTTATTCTAATTCTTAAACATATCTAAGTAAACTAATGGATTGTGATCAGTATACACAGTTAAAACATGACCGTACATAAATCTCAAAATGCTGTAAAGTTGATACTAAACTAAACAATTCCTTCTTAATAGTTGAATAATTCTGCTGTGCTTTATTTAACTTCTTCGAATAATAAGCTACAGGGTGCTTAGTCCCGTTCACTTCTTGCAACAGAACTCCTCCTATTCCAATATCACTTGCATCTATCGCTAAATAAAATTCCTTGCTAAAATTGGGCAACATTAGTACGGGCTCGTGAATCATTATGGCCTTTAACTTATTGACAGCTTCGATACATTCATTATCAAATACAAAACTACGTCCTTTCTTGAAAAGATTAGTTATTGGAGCACTTATTTCTGAAAAATTACAAACAAATCGGCGGAAATATGAAATCATTCCGATAAATCTCATAGCCTGTTTTTTACTGGTAGGGATTGGGAGGTTGATGATAGCCTCTATGTTCCCAGCTTTTGGACAAATCTTACCTAGACCCACTTTATGACCAAAATATGTGATCGAAGTTTTTCCAAATTCACATTTCTTCAGATTTAAAACAATTTTTGCTTTTTCAAGGACTGCTAATACTTTAGCTAAAATGCGTAAATGTTGCTCCCACGTATCTGAAAATATTACAAGATCATCCAAATAAACGACACAGTTATCAATTCCATTTAAAACTCTATTCATTAATCTTTGAAAAGTACTCGCTGCATTCCGTAGACCAAAAGCCATAACTTCGGGTTCATAACTACCGAAAGGTTTTATGAAAGCAGATATTTTCTGTGCTCGACTACTTAAAGGTACTTGCCAATAACCTTTGGCCAAATCAAGTTTAGAAATAAACTTAACATTTCCTATTTTATAGAAACAATCTTCTATCCTGGTGAGAGGAAAATTACTTTGTTTCGTAACACTATTCACTTTTGTAAAATCAATACACAGCCTATCTGATCCATCTTCCTTCTTAACAAGAACTATTGGAGACCACCAGTCACTTTCGCTAGGAACAATCAAACCATTGTCTAGCATATACTTAATTTCCTGTCGGACTGAATTTGCTTTTTCTGGGCTTAGACGATAAGGGCTTTGTCTAAGGGGTTTTGTGTCCAGCAACTCAATATCGTGTTCTAAAAGATTGGTCAAACCCAATTTATCCCTAACAGTTTCTGGATAATTTGAAAACATTGAATAATTCCCTTGTTTTTTCTTCCTCTAAGCTAGAATTAAACAACGTGAAATTATTAAGAACATCAGAGTTCTTCTCAAAAGTAATCTCTCTCTGCGACACTGTTACAACTGGCATTGGACGTTCATTATATCTCTTTAGCAAGTTGATGTACAACCACTTAGCTCTACGCCTACCCATATCAATTAAGTAATACAAATTTCCCCTTTTATCTATGATAGGAAATGAACCTTCGAACTTATAAGATAATGAGGGACCTTCTTTCTGGACTAATACTAAGACTATATCACCCACATGGAAAATTCTGTCTTTAGCTTTAAGATCGTACTTTCTTTTAGTTTCCCCTTGACGGTTGCTCTCATTTTCTTTTGCCAACTGGCAGGCTTTCCTTAAATCCTCTTTGTGATCTTCGATATTCTGTATGTAATCCTTTCTACCTTCTTCTTGCATTAACTTACACTTCAAAATTTCTAAAGGTCCTTTGGCGGTGTGACCGAACAACAAATCAAAAGGACTAAATCCCGTGGTGTCATTAGGAGTTAATCGTAAAGCCAACAAGACAAAAGGTAACTGTTCTTCCCAATCATGTTCGAAATTATTACACAACTTCTTTAAGCAACTTTTCAACGTTTGATGAAGACGTTCAACAATTCCTTGTGATTCAGGGTGGTACGGGGTGGAAGTTACAAGTTTAATCCCTAACTCTTTCATCTTATCTCTGAAATACTTTGATACAAAATTGCTACCGCTATCACTCTGTATAACGCAAGGAAGTCCAAATTTAGAGAAATAGTTCAGCAAGCGTTTAACTACAGTTTTTGTATTGCAATTTCTTACTGGGATTGCTTCTGGATATCGTGTTAGTCTATCAATGATTGTTAATAGATAGATATTCCCTCCCTTACTTCTGGGCAAAGGGCCTACGATATCAATTACGACATTCTCAAAAGGTTCTCCTACCGATGGAATATTACATAATGGAGCTCTGGGAATTACTTGATTAGGTTTGCCAGCCATTTGACATTCGTGACAACTTAAAACATATCTCTTCACATCACTTTTCATTTTAGGCCAAAAGTACGTCTTACTTATACACTTGAATGTTTTATTTACTCCTAAATACCCTTGTTCATCATGTGCTAATTTCAAAATTGATTCACAAAGTTTCCTAGGAGTTACTAATTGCTCTATGACCTCCTCTTTGCTACCTGTCTTAGGACGAACATAGCGACACAAAAGCTTGTCTATTAAACTAAATGTTTCCTTACAAACATTTTCAGGTTCATCATCTAATTCACATTCAAACATTCTAGTTAGTGTTTCATCTTCCCTCTGCATCTTAACTAGTTCATCCTTATTCAATATGCTAGTTTCTGAAACACTACAGCTGCTATTACTTGGGCCTATTACATTGTCTATCTGTACATCACTTCTTTCAACAGCTACATCATCATCTCTGCTCACATCATCAACATTTATAGAGTCAGTTTCCTCAGCTACACTCATGCTAAGCTCACCACCACTGCCTCTATTACCTACGTTCGAATCCTCGAACAACCTATGACCGTAGTAAATATCTGTATCTAATCCTGACCTGGTTACTATCATTTCAGGCACTTGAACTTCACTTAACCCTGGATAGGTACGGTGGGTCGTTTGCGACCCCGAGCGTCAAAAAAAAACAGGTTTTTCTCACGTGACTCACTCCTGTGACTGAATTTGTGGGTGATCGACCTGCAGGAGGTGTCTCCCCTACACGCTCTAGTAGTGTCCAGATGTGCATTGCTGTAGCTAGCTGTACTCCTTCCCCGATTTCTGAGACGCGTCGGGGTCGTTCGCGTCCGAGTTTACCCTTCTGAGGTAGTTTGCATAATTATCAAAGTTATTACGTATTATGAAATTGTCGTAGAATGGTGCAACTTGTATAGGTTATCAGTTGTGGAAAGTGTTGGTGGATTGTTTGGCTACCATGTGCATGTTTTTTTTTTTAGTTAAAATTTCGTTCATCACCACGAGGACCATTTTACCGCGAGTGCCCCTTTTTCATTTTTTTTCATTTTTTTGCCAAGTCATTTTTCCGTAAGATATTGCCAAATAGTGTCGTAAAACTTTTGCTTGTTTAGTGTTGGAAAGTGTGTCTAGATGATCTGGCTACCCATGCATGACTTTGTTTTTGTCAGATACGACGTAGTTATTGGTATATTGGGTATTTAACTGCGGTTACCAATTTCTGTTTTTTTTTCAATATTTGTAAAAATTACTACGTAGTAAGGAATTGCCGTATATTATTCATTTTTTTTTCATGTTTATGTGTTAGAAAGTGTGCCTTGATGGTTGGGCTAACACGTGCATGTCTTTTTTTTTATCTGAGATGTCGTATATTAGAATGTCGGGCATTTTACCGCGAGTGTCCCTTTTTAATTTTTTTTAATTTTTTTGCCAAGTCATTTTTCCGTAAGATATTGCGAAATAGTGTCGTAAAACTTTTGCTTTTTTAATGTTGGAAAGTGTGTCTAGATGATCTGGCTACCCATGCGTGATTTTGTTTTTGTCAGATACGACGCAGTTATTGGTATATTGGGTATTTAACTGCGGTTGCCAATTTCTGTTTTTTTTTCAATATTTGTAAAAATTTACTACGTAGTAAGGAATTGCCGTATATTATTGATTTTTTTTTCATGTTTATGTGTTAGAAAGTGTGCCTTGATGGTTGGGCTAACACGTGCATGTTTTTTTTTTTTATCTGAGATGCCGTATATTAGAATGTTGGGCATTTTTCCACGAGTGCCCCTTTTTATTTGTTTTGCATTTTTTTGCTTAGTCATGTTACCGTAAAGAATTGGCAAGTAGTGTCGCAAAACTTATATTTTTATAGTGTTGGAAAGTGTTTCTAGATGATCTGGCTACCCATGCCTATTTTTTTTTTAGCCAGATATGGCGTATATATAAGTATGTGTTCGATTTTCCTGTGATTGCCATTTTTTCGTTTTTTCCCATTTCTTTCAAAATTACTACGTACTAAGGAACTATCACAGAGTAATATTTCATTTATATGTTTATTTGTCGGAAAATATGCCTTGATGGTTTGCCTAGCACGTGGCTGAAATTTTTTTTTTCTGAAATGCCGTATATTAGAATGGCCATTTTTCCACGAGTGCCCCTTTTTATTTGTTTTGCATTTTTTTGCTTAGTCATGTTACCGTAAGGAATTGGCAAGTAGTGTCGCAAAACTTATATTTTTATAGTGTTGGAAAGTGTTTCTAGATGATCTGGCTACCCATGCCTATCTTTTTTTTAGCCAGATATGGCGTATATATAGGTATGTGTTCGATTTTCCGGTGATTGCCATTTTTTCGTTTTTTCCCAATTCTTTCAAAATTACTACGTACTAAGGAACTATCACAGAGTAATGATTCCTCTAGATGTTTATTTGTCGGAAAATTTTGTTTACTTTTTTTTTTTGATTGAATATCATCAAATTTTTTTAGCTAAAATATTGTTTTACATTTTTTTTTTCGATTTTATTTCCCTTCAAAAAATTTTTTTTGGGTCAGAATTTTAATTTTATAGTCGTAAAATAATCGACAATTATCCAGCAACCCACCATACAATTTTTATGCATATCCAATAATAATTAGATTAGTAAATAACACCTTGAAATTGACATACCCTTCCTACATTTCAAGTGGCAGATTAGGGAGTCTGAGTCAGTGTGGTTGGCGGCCATTTTGTGGACATATCCGAAGCGTAAGCTGCCCTATCTATATATATTCTGGTTCCCTATAGAATTTGTGATATTTTGGTATATTTTTACCTGCATAAATATCATATTATATATTAAATATATGTATTTTTTTACGAAATTTCCAAGTACTCAAAAAATTACCTTTAGATATGGCCCCTGATATAAATGTAATTTACAAAATAATGAAGATTTTTTTACATATTTCTATTTTAGGATAACATATGTTTATTCCCTAAAAAATTAGCCACTTCCTATTTCATTTGGGTACCCAAAAAAATTCATGAAATTTGGACAATTTTTTTTGGCCAAAAAAAGTTACCCTTTTTTTCTCATTTCAGATCTTCACCTCCATGGGTCTGACTTCATCCAAAATACATCAAGATGTGTCCTAAACATTCAAGAATCAATTCCTAAAAGGATTTTTGTATATATGTATAAACTTTTTTTTTATGAATTTTTATGTCAGGTCTTTTTTTTTTCTACTTAATTTTTTAAAATATTTATAATAAATAGTTTTTCTGCAGATGAGTAGTATTTATCTTTACAGTTGTTTTAAGCATTCATTGAAGTTTTTTTTGGCAAAAGAAAAAAGGAGGTTACTGCAAAAACTGATTTTTCAAGAATTTTTTTTGGCGTCGGGGTCGTTCGCGTCCGAGTATACCCTTAAAGGGGTGTCCGAGGACCGTACCTATCCAGGGTTAAAATAGGATTCACACACTTGGAGGTAGTTAAATCGTTACCAACAATAATGTCAACGCCGTCTACGGGCAAGGTATCCACGACTGCTAGTTTTACATCTCCTGACACTAACTGACTTTTCAATTTCATCTTTAACAAAGGACAAACTACACAAATGTTCGGAAACCCACCTAGCATAACCTTTTCTTTCATGCTGATTATTACATTCCTTGGTACACTCTCTCTCCTAACGAGTGATACGGCCGCTCCCGTATCCCTAAGCAAAACTACTTCCCTTGAATCACCTCCTTTAAGAGAAGAAACTAAACCTTCAGACAAAAATTCACCATAATGTTTCCTAGTTTCTTTCAAGAGACTATTCCTTCCTGAAGAAAGATTATTAACTAGTGACACAGGCTTCTTCACATTCGTACTTTTTACTGTGCAATTCCTAGCTATGTGCCCTTTCTTATAACAATTGTAACAAGTGACCTCTGAATTACTGACTGCCCATTGGCTCCTACAGTACCAAGAAATATTTCCTTCCTTCCCACTCGTGTAACAATAATAATAATAATAATCCCTGTTCCTATTATCGTTATTGTTAGAACTACCTTTACTATGTTGTGCCTTACTTGACAAAAGATCCTTTTTCTTTTTACTGCCACTTAAACCATCTGCTAATCTCGTAGCACCGGCAAAAGATGTTTCACGCCTATCTTCTATATATAATTTGATGTCTGCGGATATGTTATCTTTGAAACTTTCTAACAAAACTAAGTTCTTGAGATCTTCAAAATTATCGACTTCAGCGGAAGTCAACCAATCACAAAACAATCTTTCTAACTTCTTTCTGTACTCTACATAAGTACTAGTATCATCTCTCTTCAAACTTCTAAACTTCTTACGGTACGCCTCTGGTACCAATCTGTATGCACTAAGTACGGTTTCTTTCACAGTATCATAATCTTCACTTTCATCCTCAGACAAACAACTATACACAGAATGTGCTTTACCACTTAAAACTGATTGTAAATACAAAGTCCACTGTTTTTTAGGAGAACCTACTCAGTTCATTAACTTTTCAAAAGACATAAAATATTTCGTAACATCTTCCTCATCAAATTTCGGTATAAGTTTGAACATTGCACTCATATCTAAACTATCAGTGTCACTGTTTAAAGATGAATTACTCCCTGATCTGCTACCTGACCGTCTGTTATGAAGAGTTTGTCTTAAACGAGCCATTTCTAACTCATGCTTACGCTGTCTTTCATTTTCTTCTCGCTTCCTTTCATTCTCTTCTCTTTCAGCTGCACTTTCATCTCTCTCAAACACTTCCTGTTCTCTCTTAATAACATAATCACGGAGATCATCACCATCTAGACCAAGAACTTTACCTGAATCTATCAAATCTCTCGTAATCGCACTCATTCTGCTTCTTTCTATATTCTCCCTGTTTCAATTGGTTATGTAGTCGAAAATCCTAGCAAAGGTCACCAGCTGTTACGATTCTCGCGGGGATCGAACCAGGTTCTTTTGAATTGATTAATGAAATTGGGATTTCTCAACCACAATACACAATTAAACAAAAGGAAATATAG
>NC_090733.1:16328764-16333764 GCF_036898095.1 Palaemon carinicauda | reverse complement strand
ATTGCTATTATGTTTTTTCTGCTATTTATCTTGTAAATATGATATCGTATAAGAAAAAAAAAAACATTATGGCCATTCAAGGGAGACAACACTGCAATCATTGCTCTTGAAAAATGACTGGGAGCTTTTTTAACTCCGAAAAAAAAGAAAATTAAACTGAAATAGGTGATCATTAGCTATAAATGCCGTTTTGTATTTACTGTCTTCCTGAATGGGTATTTGATAGTATCCAGATATGAAATAGATAGTAGTGAAATATTTAGTATCCTGTACCCTTACGAGTAATTTTTCAATCGAGGCCAATGTAGATGCATTTTCCTTAGTGACTGCTTTCAACTTCTGATAATCAACACACAATCTTACAGAGCCCTCCTTTTTCGTAACCGCTACAATTGGAGAAGCTCCGGGAGATTCGCTCTACTTTATAATTCCTTGTTCCCTAAAATTACTAATTTCCTTTTCTATCTCTCCCTGGAAGGCATTGACCTGATCGGCTCTGCCAGCCCCATTTCAGTACTAAAGGGAAATCAATTAATCTTCCCATATTGCCTGTCTCCAATTGCAATTACATCGGGATAACTGTTAAATATGTTACTAACTACAGGTTGATATTCTGCCGGATATAGTGTTCACGCTTGAATAATCACGTTCTGAGTGCATTCATCTGTGCGGGCTAGAGTTGCGGCTCCCAAGATCTCATTATTAGTAATTTCACATAACTCTAATTCACACACGTAATCGCTTCCTACAACATCTCTTTAATTTGACAAATTAACTATTGCGATATCCTCTTGGTTCTCTTTTATTTCTGACAAGTCCTCTAAGATTACGTGTGCCTATTTTGCATAGTGTTTAATGACGACCTTGGTTCCCTCACAGAGAGGCTGAGATAGGGTTGCTGATACACTTGTAACCATCTGGGGTGGCAATACGTCTCCTTTTTTAGGTACAGCTGTTGCCTTACCATCTTGTCTCTCCTTTCCCACACAAACACGTAATCTCTCTTGACTTTCTATCAGCAAAATACACCCTTCTGCTATTTCTGTTATTCTATTTTTTTCCCCAAAAATGTATACTCTATTTTTCATAATAAAATCCAGACCACGTATAGCTTCAATTCCTGGAACTCCCAAGACAGGAAAAGTAAAATAAAAAAAAATCATGTGTAAACTTCACAGAAGCCACCTTGAAGTTGACAATCGTTGTATGCCTTGCCTGTGGTTTATTTTCTCCTGGCATGTCGAGGATGATGGGTGCCTCTGACTGTGGTGGGTTTGAAGAGCTTCCTTTTTCAAGAAGCGAGACGCTAGGTCCTGTGTCGATCAACACTCGGATGGACTTATCTGGTAGGTCAATCCTGATTACTAAAATTCCCAGCCGCCAATTTGTATCACGACACTAGCTAACGACCTCGCTTGCAATACCGTTGCTCCCTACTCCTGTACCTAGTGCTGAGTGGGGGAGGTTGGTGGTACCGAAGGAGGTGCCAGTGCCTTCTTCATATTAGTCTTTGCTTCTTCAACTGTTGTATCTGCTGTCATGAGGGGACCGTGATCTCCCTCCCCTCCTCCTTCCTTTGCTTCCTTTCCCTCTGATATCGGGCGGGGGATTGTGTATTTGTACCAAAACCCGGCCGCCCTCCGCGTTTATTGTTCGGCACTCTCGAGACAGATGACTGTATGCTTGACAAATGTAACAGCGGTGAGATCCTTGGGTGGGGCACTCCACTCATTGGTGCCCCTCTCCCCCACACTGTTTCCATCTGAAGACTCTCCTCACCTGCTGACTTCATTCTTCACTCCAACGTTTTGGGAATTAGTGGCGGCCTCTCATAGCATATGTTTCATGGCTACACCATTCCGGAATCAGGATAGTTATTCTCCGTCATTCTTTCTTTTGGCAAACTGTCTAGTATGTTTTGTATCCCCATCACTACATCTGCTAATGAGTGATTGTCATCATACAAATAACCAAATAGATATTGGTTGACTAATATGTGAATATGCTTACAGGCAATTGCTTTTTTATCACCTTCTGGGAGATTAGCACTCTGTGTTGCAAACGAACCACAATCTCGAAAAATACAAATTGAAAAACTGAGAACTGACTCACGCTCCCAGATTTTTCTTTCATATCGCCTTTCCTGGCATCGGGTAAGGTGTATTTTTCAATTAAATGTCGTTTTATTTCAGTATAACTTCCTAAACTATCTTGTGGCTAACATATTACCTCCCTTTCCAGAGTATAATTAAGCAAGCTAATTAGTTGAATTTATTTTTCTCTTTCTGGCCACCCTTATGTGGCTACTTCAAAGTCTCTCAAAAACACTTCGATCGATTGAAACCCTTCATCAAGCCACTGATTGTCAAAAAGCAGAACTCTTGCCTGTAGTTCAAGCTATCACATTTAGACTGTTACTCGGCTGTTCGTGTGTGCTTTCACTCGTGTGCGTTTGAACTTCGTTTATATACCTTAGAGAAGCTGCAGTTGTGATCAGCTCCTCTTCCCGTTCAACTTATAATCTGTTTATCAACTCAGCTAGGTTATCTAACCTATTTTAAAAGCCCTTTATTCGCTGTTCTCGTCTATATTCCTCATCGACATCACTATAACAAAATGGGCCTTCAATTTCATCACCTGCAGCAGCAGTGTCTGCTGTGTTAAACCTCGAATACCTAGCTTAAAGTACAACTTCGCTCACCGCGTATACAGACAGACATATTCTTTCCGTTAACACTAATTATCCCATACGTCAACGAATAATGAGACATCAGAACTTGGGTTTTTTTTCCAAGTTATGATAAAAGGTTCGTGAATACACTAGGCACAGAGAGTACCATATTCGCGTTGTGAACGTTCGATAGGTAAATCTATATATGTGGAAATCTCTATATATATATATATATAATATATATATATATATATATATATATATATATATATATATATATATATATATATATCTATATATATATATATATATATATATATATATATATATATAGATATATATAATATATATATATATATATATATATATATATATATATATATATATATATCTATATATATATATATATATATATATATATATATATATATATATATATATATATATATATAGATATATATATATATCTATATATATATATATATATATATATTATATATGTATATATATATATTATGTATATATATATATATATATACATATATATATATATATATATATATATATATATATATATATATATATATATATATATATTTATTTATTTATGTCCAAGCCTTGTATTAAAATCATTTAGATGTATATGTGTTTTATAAAGTGAGATGAATGACCTTTCTTAAGATTTTATATATATATATATATATATATACATATATATATATATATATATATATATATATATATATATATGTATATATATATACATATATGTATATATATATATATATATATATATATATATATATATATATAATTTCACATCTTTTATTTGGTTGTTGCAAGATTTTATTTCAAATATTGGATGAATATATATATATATATATATATATATATATATATATATATATATATATATATATATATATATATATATATATATATATTTATATTTAAATATATATGTACATATATATATGTATATATATATATATATATGCATATAATTATATATATATATATATATATATATATATATATATATATATATATACATATATGTATATATATATATATATATATATATATATATATATATATATATACATATATAAAAGTACATACAAGCACATTTCAATGGGCTCCACCTGAAAAAAATCTAATGTGTATGTACAGTATCTTTATTTCAACAAACACTATTAACAGATTGACATTGACATTCAAAAAGGTTATACAAAATGTTATGAAAAATACTTTCGGACTCTGCAACGTTACTGAGAGGCTCACTCGCTCACTGTGGCGATAATTCACAGGACTATGACATGATAACGGCACACGTTATTAATCGAGAAGTAATGACGGCCATTAAACACTTTAACTTCTTGACATTTGCAAAGGACATTTGTCTCGGATTTGTCATAATCGAGTCACATTCATATGAATAGCCTGGTTTCATCCGTAATTGTCATGCTGTTTTCACTTCAGTTTTAACCACGGACATCAAAGTACAAATACTATTGTAAACACTTTCCCTGGAGTCCGTTCGCTTGTTTATTACACATATTTTTCAAGCTTATTGTAGAGTGAAGATCGAAGGAAGATGTGTGCTGCTTGTTGTAAAAATTATGACTAAGACATACATTAAGCTATGCATATATTTGTATGTATATATGTATAAATGTATTAATTTGTTGGTACATGTATGAATGATTATGTATATATGTGTATGTACATATGTTAAATATGTAGGTGTATGTGTGTACCATAGTTTTGCCACCCAACAGACTGACTGGAAAGTCAAATAAGACAAAGTCAGGGTTGAAACTTGAACACAATAGCGAAGTAGAAGCGTGGATCACAATTCAATAACTAAAATCTAAGAAATAATTTATATGAGCCCCAAGCTCACATGTAATGCAGCAGTTTAGTCAACTGATGTATCAGGAAATTTATGGGCTCAATATGAAGGCTATCTTACTGTTTCAAATAAAAAAAATTTAATAATATCATCTACTACATTTGGACACTTTTCAAGTTACCTGATACATGTTTTTTTTTTTTTTTAATCTTGCATTTCTTTATCTCTATTCAAATCTTCTATCATCTTTGGTAATTTCTCCCCTGATTCACTGAACAGACCTAGGCCATTTGCAAATTCCAAGTTGTTATAGTATTCCACATTGATGTTAATTCCTACTTTGCCCAGTCAAAATTTATAAAAACTTCTAGGCATGCCTTGAATAATTTAACGGAGATGGGGTCTCCCTATCTGACTCCTTTTTCAATCGGAATTTTCTCCCTATCTTTTAAGTAGTTTTATTATTCCTGTACC
>NC_090733.1:16318764-16326264 GCF_036898095.1 Palaemon carinicauda | reverse complement strand
TTAACACTAAGTTCTGTTTCCGGAAGAGATATAGATGAAAAGATGCAAACACATTTAAGGGGATAAAAACAGATCCAGACTAAGGAGATCCCATCACCAAAACAACCTCTCACCAAAGTAGGATTTTCTTCATAGATAACGGTTCCCTGAAAACACTATCCTCATTAAGTGAGATGTGGGAATTCACATGATGGCGTGAACACGGCATGGAAGGAGATTAGGATATGTGAGAAGATAGAAAGGAAGTGGCCAAGAGAGAAGTCAAAATGTGCAATTGATAACTTCAATTGGTCCCAAAATCTTCAAAATTCAGTTGCCTATCGTTTTATAAAACAATAATTATAGGCCAAGGTACTCTCTCTACGGAGTGCCCGTTATAATTTTAAATGCAATGATATAGTGAGTGATTGAAATAAGAATGGAATAACTATAAATGTTTTGTAGAATTTTAGTATATCTTATTTCTTATCAAATCAAATACGAATAATATATCAAAGCTGATAGGTAATCATTTATGACCTTATATTAAAATCTTTGGCTATTATACATTGATCAACTATTTGATCGACAAACTCAAAGATAATGAATCATCACGAAATTAACAGAGAGTTCTGTTATGTAATTCAAAGTTATTATTATAAAATGTTATTAAGTAACATCTATATCTTGAATCAAACTTTATAATTCACAGAGAATGTAATTTTAATCCATCTTCAACAATTTAATTTCTTTCTTGATATAGAGCTGGAGTTTAACTCAAACAGCTTATATAGTTCAAGTAAAAAAATGACTTCAATCTCGTTGGTAATATTTTCACCAACCTCCTAATGATAACTAATACAGACAGTTTAATTATAAAACGAACAAAAATTTTATTTGCTCACTGCATAATGTAAATAACATAATGACATCTCCCAAATTATCTATCACATACCATTTGTTCTAGAAAAACCGTTGAGTCTGGAAAACGTAATTATGTCTGTTATTTCTCTTTGCTTTCAATTTATTCGGTTTTTATTAGAAGATATTTTTTTTTAAATTACGACTCACTCAAGAATTATCTCTGAAACCCTTTTACATATTTATGACATAATCATACGCTTTTTTTCACCATGGACAAAGAAACGAGGGTTTGAAAGAATAAAAGTAATAATCCAAGACTTAATTAGCATATAACATCAAATGTAAGAAATTTCAAACATCATGGGGTACAATTTTTAATTCGTCTCTAACGTCTATGAAAAGAAACATAGCCGGGTTTCAACATAAAAAAAAGACTTGATATGATATGCAAATATTTCTGATCATTTACAGGGTTAATTAAGGTTTTCTTTTCAGTATCCAGAATATAAGCGGTTACAGTTGTGTCTATGGGAGCTAATGGCTACTTACAAAAGGTGGTCAATTTGAACAAACCTTCGTCCTATGATCAGTATATAATCCAAAGCCATGCTGCATATATTTGGTAGTGATGACGAAAAATTTAGTCGGGGTAAGAGGTTTTTGATGTTTCAGTTCAATTTGTTAAGGAATTTAAGAGTTTTCGTACATTCCATAATGGCCTCACATAAATAGTGATAACATAGTATATATACATATATATATATATATATATATATATATATATATATATATATATATATATATATATATATATATATATATATATATATATATATATTCATATATATACATACATATACATACATATATATATATATATATATATATATATATATACATACATACATATATATATATATATATATATATATATATATATATATATATATATATATATATATATATATATATATATATATATATATACATATATATTGATAATAAAACAGAGTAATTAATTGGTAAAAGAAGATAAAACCTAATCTTATGTTTATAAACTAATTTCTCCAAAATGATAACGACGACAATATGGGTTAAACATTTGGTAAAGGGTCGGTTATGTTCGGAAACTATGAATCAACATTTCCCTTTCTTCATAACTCTGTCAAAATGAAATGGATGGAGCCTATAGCAATTACCTCATCAAAGCAACGTTGGTCTTTATATGAATTTTACAAGTGATTTTTACCCAAGTTTTTTTAGGCTATGGTGTATTTACGAAATGCTGGTAATATATTCAGTCATTTAATAGATTTAATAAGATTTATGATTTATATGTCAGGCAATTAAATTATTCATTGGGTATGATTATCATAAACAGTGTACGAATTTGGAGAATATGAGGAATTATTTAGTCAGAATTGCTAAAGTGCCCAATTGTTTAGAGTCCCTCTGTATAAAGGTAATAACTATTAGTAAGACAAATTTTAATTGCTTTGATATCAACTGATAATTTGTTATTGGGAAATAAAGCTTTTAAAGTTACCTCACCAATATATCATTATTTTATCCCCACCATTTATGAAAGAAATCTGTTAAAGGGGTTGTGTCATTAAGCTCCACCCAAGTAAACACGCCATGACATAAGAAAGGATGCACAAATATCTTCCATTTATTAAGTGGACTGAATTGGTTTTAAAATTATCTTGATATATTTTTCTTGCGTGTTTGGATATACCACATACACTACATATGATGCAAATAATAGAGTAGAGTTTAACCGTATCAAATTATCTCTTTGGTGTGATTAAGACTGTAATTAGATTGAAATGTTATATACTAATGAAACTGGCTTTTGGTAAGTTTATCATTGGCTAAAAATGCTATATAATATAAAGGTGCACATTCAGTATTAATACTTATTTGTACTGATTTTAAACTATGACATGTGTAGAAGGTGGATATATTTGTGTAAGCTTGTGTCTAGTTGAGTGAAAAAAAGAAAAAGAAGGTGAGAAAACAAATTACTCCACTCAAAATTAGATTGATAAAGATATGAAAAAATTAAGAAAAAAGGTTAATATACTCCAAAATGAATTGAATAAAGATAAGAGAAAATAAAGAACAAAATTAGTGTACTCCAAAATAAACAGATAAAGATAGTAGAAAATAAGGAACGAAGTTAGTGTACTCAAAAACTAAATTGATAAATATAGGAGAAAATATAAAAAGGAATTAGTGAACTCCAAAATAAACTGAAAAAGATAGATAAAATTAAGGACGAAATTATTGTACTCCAAAACAAGCTAATAAAAATATGACAAAAAAAAATTAAGATCTTCCCCACGAAACTAGATAAAATGCAAATTCATGACGTAGGCAGAAATCTTATCCTTATGAAACCCGTATAAGTACCGTGTTTAACGGGTTCTACTTCTAGAATTGTTATGCAAAATACATAAAACACCTGAAGAAAATTCCCAATGACTTTCCACTAGAACTGAGATTCTTGAAGGAACACAAATTATGATTTCGTTCATAGTAATTTTTGCATTCCGAGAACAATTCCAGGTCTAAATAGCGGAGAGTAGTTTTGTCAATGTCAGCATCGGCGCAATATTGCCTTTCCATCCGAGAAAAATGAAACTCAAGTTCACAATCAATAACAGGTTCTGTACAAAATAAAGAGGGTTCATAACCTCTGTTATTTCTTGTAATCAGCAAGAAAGAAGAACAACGAAGTGGATAACTATATAAGCTCTATTTCTTTCTCTCAATTTGGAAACACTAAAATAGAGTGAAAGTATAAAAGTTCATTAAACCGTAAGATAAACTTTACTACCACGAAGAAAAAATCTCGACAATTTTGTCTACTTATTATGCTAAGACGTTTATAAGTATCCAAATAAAATTCTCATTAAAAATGAGCATTTTTTTTTTTCTTATATAGATGAGCTGTTATTAAGTATAATTTCTGGAATATCATTTGAAGGCTTCCATTACAAATTCGTTACATCACCGGTAAGGAATAAATGCATCTACGAGGCGATGGTTAAGACATATTGCGGAACACTTCCACAAAACTAGTTGCATCATAATTTAACACAAAGGTTCATCAGTAGGACTGAACCTACACACGCTGTATCGTTCACTTTTATAACGTTATAAGGGCCTTCATATAAACCGATCCTTTTAATTTCCCTTCAAGTTTCAATCATTATTTTTTTTCCATTGCCCATTTTTATCCTTTGGCTATTCTTGACTATCCAATCCATCGTGGTGTATGCTTCTTTTTCTATACAATAATGTATATGAACCTAAAATTTTGTCGTTTTTTTCTCAAACATTTCCTCTTCTTCTACATACTGCCTAATGGTAAGGTACACTTTCAGAGTATTGCTTTTGGTTATGTGCAAAATATTAGATATTTTCTTGTCAATCATAAATATTCATAGATAGATTAATATACCTTTAAAAAACGGCATATCTAGGGTAATTTAGTTAAAATATGTTATTTATATCACGACTATTTTAGCTCTTATAAGTCATATGTCTAATATTCTGCATTTAATGTCTATTTGTCGTTTCAAAGAAAGGAAGGTCAATATTACTACGGATTTTTCCGTACAGAATTAATCTATTTTAACCTTAGGTCAATAATTTTATACGAGAAAATTAATTTCATTTCTTAGTCATTTATGAGTTACTGGTATTTTTATGGATATTTCATTAGTATGACTGATATAAAAGTAACAAATTATTATGAGGGATATTTTTTTAATATATTATAGTAGTAAAAGATCAATAACTATATGAATTTCGTAATTGATATACTAACAGTAATTTTGCAACGATTCAAAGATAAATAACACCGGGTACATAGCAATTACCACTTTTTGCACTATATGGTCTGACAAATAATTAATAATAATGATAATCATAATACTGATACTGATAAAAAAAAATAATAATTACAGTTATACTAATGGTAGTAAAATTAGTAGTAGCCTCTTAGGTAGTAGTTTTTCCTTTATTTTTTAATTTTTTATTTTTTTTAGCCAGAAAAAAATTCAATCAAAGGCTCACTTTCTTTCTATGTCCTCTACATATTATCTCTCATAAGCCATATTAAAGGCATTATCATTTCGGACCTTCCTAACTTAAAAGTTAATACCTAGGAAGATGAACAAATTTCAATTCATCACAAAATGACAATGAATTCCTCATTTATAGATCTAGTTTATGAATCGAAAAAAGCAGAAATGATTATCATATTCATACAAACTATAGTACCGTTTGCTAATTTTCGATAAATCAAATAGGCCCGAGCATAAAAATAAAAATTATATGAGTATAAAATCCAACATTACTGTCAAGAAAGACATTCCAAGAGAGAATAAAATCCTTCAAAACCTGTAATCACCATTGCATATGCAAATGATATTTTTGTATGAATGAACATAAAGCACAAAAAAGTGCGTTTTACTTCCGGCAATGTTTCACAAAATGAATAACTCAAAAAATCAGCATTAAAGTTAGAGTTAACGTCGGTTATTGAAATACCATATATATCTCAGTATAAAACACATATACACCTACAACCTTTATATAAAACACATGGGATATATATACATATATATATATATATATATATATATATATATATATATATATATATATATATGATAAATACATAGATATATAAGTAAACCTATATGTTTATATATGTTGTTTGTATGGTTGCATTTGTCAATATACATGTATATATATTTATGTATATATATATATATATATATATATATATATATATATATATATATATATATATATATATATATATATATATATATAAGTATGGAGACAGGAGCAATTACTCAAGCATAAACATATAGGAGTAGGGAGACGCGTTCTGTTTTTTTTTTTTTCATTCATTTATTTGCGCCGACGTTTCGTATCAGCTTGATACATTTTCCAGGCTGAAACGATTACAAATCAATTGTGTATAAGTAAAAAGATACACACAACGTTTACCAACACCAAAATTAAAAAGCTTTTTAATAAATTAAGAATAAAAACAGAGTAAAAACAGAAACACAAAATAACAGTGAAAGGGCTTGGAGCGAATATAGAGAAAAAAATTAATTCAATAATAATTATAATAATAGAAAGATATATAATAATAATATTAATAATAATAATAATAATAATAATAATAATAATAATAATAATAATAATAATAATAATAAAACGAACAA
This sequence comes from Palaemon carinicauda, assembly GCF_036898095.1. Lineage (NCBI taxonomy): Eukaryota > Metazoa > Arthropoda > Malacostraca > Decapoda > Palaemonidae > Palaemon > Palaemon carinicauda. Next base: position 16,320,166 of record NC_090733.1, on the reverse strand, counting down.
GACACCTACCCACAGCGGTAGCGTAAGGAGAACTGACATGAAAAATTGTTATGGAACGGAGTGTAAACAAAACAACAGGTAATTAGGCAATAAACAATTGGGTGGAAGACGACTGGTGGTTAAGAGAAGGTGCAGTTAGCTTAATCATTATTGATTCAAGGGTGGTTAGTTCGTCTATATGTCGGATTTTTCCTATTATATTAAAATGACTGGTATCTATGTGTGTTTTGCAACTTTTACTGTGATTTCTTATGTTAGATTGTTCTGGATTTGATAGTCGACAACCGGTTCTGTAGCTAATTCCCTGATGAGAGGAAATTCGGACTTTTAGCAGCCTCCTGGTGCAACCGATGTAAGTGCCAAGATCACATCTGGGACAATTATACTTATAAACGACACCGGAGGCAAACAGGGGGCTGATCTTATCCTTGACTTGGAAGAGTGAGCCGATAGTTCGGGGGTTTATGGGAATTAGTTTTAAATTAAGGGCAGGCAATTGCTCACTGAATAGGTTAATGCATTTTTTCCTAAATTTATTATTATGGAGAAAGGGAAATCTAGCAAACATACGGAGCTTGGGGACATTGTGGACTATTGGGGTTGGATTGAATTTCAGATTAAGTAGCTTATTAAGGGATCTATGAAAAATTGCTGGAGGGAAATAATTATCCTTAAAGTAATCAGCAAGGAAAGTCACTTCAGTATGAAAGGTAGACCAGCTTGATGTCAGATTAATGGCTCTATGGAGTAGAGTTGACACGGAATTCAGTTTAAAGTTAAAAAAACATGAGCTATAAAAATTGGTCCCCAGGCCAGTAAAGGTGCTCTTTCTATAAATACCAGTATGAAAGCCAGACTCGTCCTTGGATATCCTCACATCAAGGAACGGAAGTGAATTCTGTGTCTCTGTTTCAACCGTAAATCTAATGTTATGGTGTTTGTTGTTTAAATACTCAAGAAAGGTATCAGCATGGTAATTACATCTGAACAAGGCGAAAGTGTCATCTATGTAGCGTCTATAAAAGAGTGGGCGGAAATTAGGTGGGCATACATCTAAAGCTCGCTCCTCCAGGGAGCACATAAATATGTTTGCAAAAGTAGGACCCAGAGGGCTTCCCATGGCCATCCCCTCAGTCTGCTTAAAAACCGTATTATTAAAAACAAAGGGCGTATCCAGCACGGCTAATTCTAAAAGCAACTTGAATTGAGTTCTATTAAAATTGTTGAACAAGCAATCGTCAGTGGGAAATAGCCTGTCTAAAATGATGTTGATAGTCTCGATAACGGGAACATTTGTAAACAGAGATTCCACGTCAAAGCTCGCCATTTACAGATCTGAGTCCTGCGTGATAATGTCATCTTTAAGGGAGGCCGAGTTTATTAATGTGTATTTGTTGTGAGT
>NC_090733.1:16303764-16311264 GCF_036898095.1 Palaemon carinicauda | reverse complement strand
ACACATTTTATACTCAAAGTGAAACTTATAGACTACCCTTATCATAAAAATAAGTTTCATAAATTACAAAACATAGTGGTGACCTTGTTTGAAAGCTACTTCTTCTCCACTTTCCTCCTCTGACACTCATTCGGTGTCTTCTTCGTCTGTTTGGGTGGTATCAATTAAGCTTTATGAAAATCATAGCAGCGAGAAGAAGAATGCATATCTGAAAAAAAAAGAAAAAAAAAAAAAAATTGTGAGTATGATACCAACAAGGAAATGAAAAGTACTTGCCAAACACGTATCAGGTAACAGACTTTTCTGGGCTCAAGCCATGTCGTCCTGATGGAAGGTTCCTAATAGTAGCTTCTAAGGGATATATGTACTACAGTGATATTCCCAGAGAATTTACCTTTAGGTCTCCAGAATTCTACCTCCTGGCGCGAATATCCTTAACATTCTCTTAAGGATATCGCATAATCAGGGAACGTTTATCTTGATACGACACATAGCGATCTTCACCCTGAATAGCGTTTTCGCTTCGAGGGGGAAGAGTGGTAATTTTGGAAGGGGAGCCGTTATCAAGGTTACCATATTTCCCATACTACTATTGAGTATCAAGATGGCACCATATCCAAGATGGCGGACATTCCTAATTTTGTAGCGAATTTGCACGGTGGTGTTCCTTGTTGATCTAACTTTTTTGATCGATTCTGCAAGGATTATTATGCAATCTCCAGCTGCTTTCGCCTCTGGAAAGTTGAGTATTGATTCTTTACAATGTGTATATTTTAGCTCCTGTTTCACAGTGAAATTAGAGTAATTTATTGTGCTTAGGAGCTAAGCCTGTTACCGGAGGCGCCATGGGCGCTGTCGTTCGTTAGGCATTTGTTATTTAGTTAGTAGAACAACATTCCCGGTTGAAATAGCATTAATTAATTAATTATGAAAGCTATTTAGGCATTTTATACTTGTAAAGATATTTATAGTATGCATAATTTTTCCTTTTTCTATGTCGATCGTGTATGTAAGAGTTTCGGTGATTTAGGTATCCGAGATCTCGTCTTGCCTAGGTAACCCAACCTAGGCGATATAGTATACTTTCAGAAATTTCCCCGTCTACCCTCGTGTATCGTTTTATCAATTCACGTGGAGAGGGATATCTCCTAGGTTAGAATTATTATATAAACCGATACTCGTCTCCAGTGGAGATTTAAGGGTAATCTCTCCTTCCCTCTGAGTGTAGTCTTAGGCTACAACCCTAGTTAGTCTTGCCTTCGAGTAGACACTCAGGTTTGAATTGACTAGTGTTTTCTGTCTCTTCCCTTAGCCGGCAGATAGCAGACTTTGGGTTTCGGTCAGAACCTCAGAGTAGTTGGTCTTTGACAGCAGCCGCCCAGCAGTGTGAATAATCATTCCCCTGCCGGCTAGGCTGCCGGCAAAGGAGGCTAGACCTCCCTAGGCCGCACTTGAAGTGGTTGTATGATGCCGCCGCCTTCTCCCTGCGGTCTAGAAGACTGTCCTGTCCTCGCAGACCCTAGGCTGAAGAATAGACTTTCTTCTGCCGCCTAGGATGGCGCTGGCCCTGGAACTCTGTTTCTCCCTTGTTGAGATTAGGCGGTACTGCTGCCATCCCCTTAACTGTATTGGCAGATCCTAGGATGGAGAATAGATATTCTCCTGCCGCCTAGGATGGCGCCGATACTGAAACAGAGTTTCTTAGGGGTGTGGTAGGACCGGCTACCTTGCCGGACCCTTTAACCTCCCCCCTCTGTCCTTTAGTGATGGCCTTGGCATCGCAACTCTTTGGGCCGTCGTCCTGCAATCTCGCCGATTGCCAGCGGGGTGTGAGGCCGGCCGGGCTCCTTCATAACAGCTGTCGTCTGACTGCCGACGGCCATGACGGCGGCCGGCGGCCATGCCGGGTGCTGGAGGCTAGGACAACTGCCGGCGGCCATGTAGACTGCCGGCGGATATGTCGACTGCCGGTGGCCATGTCGACTGCCGGCGACCATGGCGGCTGCCGGCAGCCATGATGGCTGTCGACGGCCATGCCGGCTGTCGGGGCCCAGGACATCTGCCGGTTGCTATGACGGCTGCCGGCGGCTATGCTGGCTGCTATGACGGCTGCCGGCAGTTATGCCGGCTGCCGGCGGTTATGACGGCTGCTGGCGGTTATGACGGCTGCTGGAGGCCATGATAGCTGCCAGCGGCCATAATGGCTGCCAGCGGCCATAATGGCTGCCAGCGGCCATAATGGCTGCCAGCGGCCATAATGGCTGCCAGCGGCCATAATTGCTGCCAGCGGCCATAATGGCTGCCGGCGGCTATGGCGGCTGCCGGCAGCCATGATGGCAGTTGGAGGGAAGTCTCTTCTGTCACCAAGGTTCTTCAGTCCTCCCTTGAACTGCCGGCCACAAGTCCTGTTGCCGGGGTTCTAGCCCGGCCGGCGGTATGCCAGCCGGGCCGCCGACGACAGGTACTGACTCAACCAGCGGCATGCCGACTGTACCAGTGCTGCCGGGTGCTTGCCTGCTGGCCATGTGCCAGCTGAACTTTGCCGGCGATGGTACTGGTGGTTGGATGTAAGCCTGAATTATGCATTCTCCCCTTCCATTTGAACCTTCTTTCTGGTGAAGGCAGTAAATTATATATTTACATCCTTATTTAGTGTACAAATACACAGTAATAAGGCAGTCCTCCACTCCATGCTTTCTCTCTCTCTTTCAGCTAGCATGCGGGCCGGGCTGTGCCGGTAGAGACTAGATATGGCGGCTATATGCCGGCTGGATTACAGTATATGTTTATACAGTAGTCAGTATATTTGCAGTATAGTATATACAGCAGATAGAAAGCTATTGTATATATTATACTAATAGTTATTTTCCAACTTATCTTGGGTATCCTTGCCCAGGTGTTTTCTGAGACCAAACCTATATTGAAAGAATAGAATTTCTTCAGTATTCTGATTAGAAATCAGTTTACGTTTTAACTTACAATATTAAATAAGTTAAAGGGTCGGTGGTAGTACAATTTCTATCCTTAAAGGTTAGAACCCTTATATTTGAGCTTCCCTGATCAGGAAACTCTATAGTTTTAATATTGGAAGGGAAGGCCACATCAAATGGACTGGGTAGGATACACAAATATGTCTTTTATATACCCTAGTCCAGTCGGCGTCATGCCGGCTGGACCGTGCCGCCAGATGCTAGCCATACCGGCAGCACACTGGCTGAACTACAATATATAATTATACAGTAGCCAGTATTTTGCAATATAGTATATTCTGCAAATAGAAAACTATAGTATGATTATACAGCAGTTAATTTCTAACATATCTTGGGTACTCTTGTGCAGGCTTCTGCTGAGACCGAACCTATATTGAAAGAATAGAATTCCTTCAATACTCAGATTAGAAATCAGTTATCCTTACCTTACAGTATTAAATAATTAGAAGGGACAGTGGCAATGTACACTTTTTCTACCCCTAGGGATTAGAACCCCTTCGTCCGAGTTGCCTTGATAAAGGAAACTCTTTATATTTAACACTAAGGGAAGGTTACAGAAATTGCCTGCACGGGATACATAAGTATGTGTCTCCCACTATTCCTTTCTAGCTTACTATCCTAAGCTATGAAAATTAATAGAGTACTATTACATATTGCTTATGAGGTGAGATAATCAATTATATACTCATTCTGCTTTCTTTTCTTTACAGGAGGAACCCCAGATGAAATGTGTCGCAGTCTTCTGCAATATTAAGAGTAAGTACTTTTACGGTCATAATGCATGCAGGTTTCATATCCCCTGCAATATTATTTCCGAAACCCTGCAATATTGGGACCCCAAGTTTGCATTATCTGTTGGATAATAGTACCAGAAGGTTTTGTTAATCCCAAGTCAATGGAGTCTAAGGATGCGGCACGTAACAAACTATGCAATTTGGTAAGAGGGTTCCAGAAGATCTCTCTGGGACCATACCTACCTAATGATTGGATCGATAGCTTACTATTCCCGAGAGCAAGTAGGGAAATAGTGGTGCCCCAGGCACGATTCGCAACTCCCTGCGTCCAGATAGCCTTCGGGACGGAGGGCAGGAAGGCACCACCAGAAGTTGACAATGTCATGTTGGAAATGCTTCCATCTGCGCCGGCTCTGTAGCCGTCAACCTCGACATCTTCACCTTCTACCCCTCTATTAGACAAAATGGACCAGTTACTGGCCCATCTTATGAGTCTAATGGAAAACTTTCGCAAACAAAGCAAAACGGAGGAGGCGAAACTCAAGATAGAGCTTTGTGAAGCTCCACGTGTCGCCCCCCAAGGGTCATACAAGCGACCCAGAGACCAAGACCTCCCGACATGGTCCAAAACCAATCCCTAGAGGTACGCGGAGCTTATGCCGATTTTAGATGGCAAACTCTACATCTCGGAGAAGATGGGAGCTGTTCCTTCAGATGAAATCCAGTTTTGGCCAAGCTTTAACGCTTTCCCTAATTGCTTCATTTGACCGAAGCATGAACCAACGTAAGGAAAAGAAACGGAACTGAAGGAAGTCATGATTCTCGACCATGATAAGGCACAGGCTATCCTGTCAAGTAGCCTGAGAAAGGCGGGTTACTCAGTTTCGAAAAGGTTCGCACTAAGTAAGAGTTACCCTATCTTTCTTGCTCCTGCTTCAATAGCATTCCGCTTTATTTGGAAGGCATTTAAATCTGTTGCCAAGGCAGTGGAGGCAGGCAAACCATGTCCTACACTTGAGGAGTGCAAGCCTCTGTCATTAGCCTTACCCATGCAGGAGAAGGATTGGAAGGATGTCCACTTAACCTTTTCAGTAGGGAAACTAGACGCGGAGGTCACTGGACGATAGTTTAGGGAGAATCTCCCTAAACTTTTTGTTTCTTTTGTACAAAGGAGAGACTTGCAGCCTCTCTATCCCTACAAAACTGCATAGAGTTGTGTTCAATCCATCAAAGTGCCCCAGACATGCTCATGGTCTTGGCCAAAATGCATATGGCCACCTTAAGTAAAAGACCTATATGCCTTTATGAAGGCTAGGAGAGACTCTAGGGAGTTCGTGTTTGCTGCCGCAACAGTGAAAGATGAACCAAGGAAGCTGATATCTTCCAACATCTAGGGTAGAGACCTCTTTCCAAACGAGGGAGTCAGAGAGGTGATTGAGAAAGCCACCACGGAGAATACGAGCCTTCTCCAGAAGTGGGGCATCTCTTCAAAGAGAAAGTCTTCCACGGATGTGGGTCCCCAACCTAAGAGGAAGACGGAAAAGTCTAGGCCTTTTCCTCGGTCTGTTCAACAACATCCCACAGTTTCTATGACCATGGTGCCTCAGGCAGGCGGTCGAGGAGGTAAACCTTCTGATCAGTTAAAGCAAAGAGACGCTTCTGGTAGGAGGGAGGTTCCTTCAGGATCACTGGACCTTCGATCCTTGGGTCCAAGGCCTAATCAAGATTGGACTAGGAAGGAAAATAGACATGCCTCCACCATCATTTCCTCAGCTCTTCCTACACCCCAACCCCGTTCTAGAAGAGTATACCTTAGAGCTCTAGAGCATACAGTCAGTAAGGAAAGTAAAGTCCATCGAATTCCAGGGAAGGCTGTTTAGTGTTCACAAGAAGGACTCAAGAAAACTCAGAGTCATTCTGGACTTGTTGCCACTCAGCAAGTTCAAATTAAAAGAGCAAGTTCAAGATGTTAATCATTCTGAACATAAGGACCCTATTTCAAAAAGGGACGTTCACAGTCTTGATAGACCTGAGAGGTGCCTACTGGCAGCTTCCAGTCAATCGCCCCCTCTCCTCCTACCTAGGATTCAAGTTACAGAGGACAGCGTATGTCTTAAGAGCCATACTTGTCGGACTAAACACAGTCCTAAGTATCTTCATGGAATTGGCGGATGCAGCCATGCAATAACCATGCCTAGAAACGGTTGAGGTAACTAAGTACCTGGACGAAAGGCTGGTGTGGGCAGCACCCGAAGTGGCTGGTCTGCGAATATCTAAAGAAGTAATCCAGTTCCTGGAACATCGGGGATGCAAAATCAGCTCCAAGAAGTCTCAATTCTCTCCAGCTCAAAGGCTTCAATGGTTAAAAAACCATTGGAACCTGAGGTCACACTGGCTCTCCTTTCCCCTAGGGATGTAAAAGGAGATTGTAGGGTTGGTCAAGAGGCTACGGTAATCAGTCATTTGTCTCAAATGGTCCAGATGACCATAGAAAAAGTGTCCCAAGGTTAAGGCACCGATGAAAATCCACAGATACAGTACTTTCTAGTACTTTCTAGTTATGCTCTGGTAAACTTCCATCAGGACGAATTTTGAGTGAAGCGAAAAATCTACTTTTGGGTGTGATAGCTATGTCGTCCTGCTGGACTCACCCTTCTTTTCTATAGAAAAGGCCTTCGCATAATCCCTCCCGAAACTACTATAACTGTAGCACCATGCTCAATTCTACAATGAATGTCTGCCATCTTGGATATGGTGCCGTCTTGATACTCAATAGTAGTATGGGAAATTGGGTAACGTTGATAACGGCTCCCCTTCCAAATTTGCCACTCTTCCCCCTCGAAGCGAAAACGCTATTCAGGGTGAAGATCGCTATGTGTCGTATCAAGATATACGTCCCCTGATTTATGCGATATCCTTAAGAGAATGTTAAGGATATTTGCACCAGGAGTTAGAATTCTGGAGACCTAAAGGTAAATTTTCTGGGAATATCACTGTAGTACATATATCCCTTGGAAGCTACTATTAGGAACCTTCCATCAGGACATGACTATATCACCCAAAAATAGATTTTTCGCTTCGCTCAAAATCTGTTTTATATTACAATATATTAATTGTGATAATCAAAAGATTGTGGAATTATACTTCACGGATTATTATTTTGTAAAATATAGATTTTTTTCTCAAATCATTGTCATTATTCATACAACTGACCTTTTCCATCTTAACACACACATACACACACACGCACACACACACACACAGATATATATATATATATACATATATATATATATATATATATATATATATATATATATATATATATATATATATATATATATATATATATATATATATATATATATATATATATATATAATCTGAGAAATCTAATTATTTTATAAATCAGATGCAAATAAAATTAACGACTACGAATAAGATTAAAGACAGCCCAACGCATAAAAACACCATTAACAAAATTTTTCAAGGAAACAAAACTCTTTGCTAAACTTGAAGTACAGAAGTTTTTGATAACAGCATTTGACTCTTCTCCGAGAGTCTAAATACTAGTCATTACCAGAAATCCCTTGACATAGCGATATTAAAGTAAATTATTACTTCACATTCCTGTAAATAATGCTCCTAGGTTAATGCGCACAATTAGCTGCTATTTACTTCTAGTGTTCTTTTTTATCCCTTGATGTTCACTTCTATCACCTTTGCGCTAATTTAACTAGTTTTTGGAATACTAAGAATGATTGTGTTACAGACAA
>NC_090733.1:16296264-16298764 GCF_036898095.1 Palaemon carinicauda | reverse complement strand
CTAGCATAGGAGGGTCACACATCGTGGAGATTCCACTTTTTTTTTTCCTTAAGACTAGCATAGGAGGGTCACACATCGTGGAGATTCCATTTTTTTTCCTTAAGACTAGCATAGGAGGGTCACACATCGTGGAGATTCCATTTTTTTTCCTTAAGACTAGCATAGGAGGGTCACACATCGTGGAGATTCCATTTTTTTCCTTAAGTCTAGCATAGGAGGGTCACACATCGTGGAGATTCCAATTTTTTTCCTTAAGCCTAGCATAGGGGGGTCACACATCGTGGAGATTCCATTTTTTTCCTTAAGTCTAGCATAGGAGAGTCACACATCGTGGAGATTCCAATTTTTTCCTTAAGACTAGCATAGGAGGGTCACACATCGTGGAGATTCCATTTTTTTCCTTAAGACTAGCATAGGGGGGTCATACATCGTGGAGATTCCATTTTTTTCCTTAAGTCTAGCATAGGAGAGTCACAAATCGTGGAGATTCCAATTTTTTCCTTAAGACTAGCATAGGAGGGTCACACATCGTGGAGATTCCAATTTTTTCCTTAAGACTAGCATAGGGGGGTCACACATCGTGGAGATTCCATTTTTTTCCTTAAGTCTAGCATAGGAGAGTCACACATCGTGGAGATTCCAATTTTTTTCTTAAGACTAGCATAGGAGGGTCACACATCGTGGAGATTCCATTTTTTTCCCTTAAGACTAGCATAGAGATTCACCCATTGTTGTGGTTCCGTTTTTTTTATGACTAGCATAGAGATTCACCCATTGTTGTGATTTCATTTTTTCAAAAGACTAGCATAGAGATTCACCCATTGTTGTGATCTCATTTTTTCAAAAGACTAGCATAGAGATTCACCCATTGTTGTGATTTCATTTTTTCAAAAGACTAGCATAGAGATTCACCCATTGTTGTGATTCCATTTTTTTTTAAAGACTAGCATAAAGATTCACCCATTGTTGTGATTGCATATTTTTATGTTTTAGCATAGAGATTCACCCATTGTGGTGACTCCATTTCTTTTTATGACTAGTATAAAGGTTCACCCATAGTTGTGATTCCATTTTATTTCGTCCAGCATAGTGTCACCCATAGTTGTGACCTCATTTTTCCCTGACTAGCCCAGAGGGTCACCTACTGTATAGTGGTGATTCCATTTTTATTGTGTAGTACAGTTGTCATATATATCGTTACTTGTTTGGACGCATTACAACCGGACAGCCTAAGCTCACCCATTGTCGTGACTCTGGTTTTCGAGTTAGGCTCCTGTCCAATTACTATTTGGTGATAGTTCTTTCTCGAGAGGCATTTCTTTACAGCCATTGTGCATTTCCCCCAGCTCCATCTTCATCCTTCCTTCCATGAGACTCTTGCATAAGGCTAGAGCATCTTTCCCTTCCGTGTAAATTCTTGCATGGTCAACATCGTACCTTGTGCTGTTGAGTTTTTTCTTGTCGCTGTCTCCACAAAAAACTTAGCAAGATGACTGCTGCTGAAATCAGTGCGTTTGTGGATTTGGCAGAAAGACAAGGCTATGAGGGAGAGGCCTTGCGAAGGTATGTGCGGGAACTCACGGATGAAGCCAATGCCCGGAGAAGAGCGGAGCAAGAAAGGATGCAGTATGCGAGAGAAAGAGCGAGAGCGTATGAATTAAAGAAGCGGGAAATAGACGCTCGATTAGCCCAGCTCAGTAACTCACTACCTCAACCTAATGGTGCCAACGACCAGCAGGACAACTGCAGAGAGAAACAGTGCATTGAAGGGTTCACCAAGGAACTCCCTACAGCGGAACTGAAGGCGACCATGTCCCAGCTCGGCAAGAAGTGTGGACTGGGGGCAGGGAGTGATCTCGCACATGAGGGCTACAACTCAAGCTTGGGTGAAAAGCCTGTGAAGTGTGTACAGCGAGTGCCCCTCAGGTGCATGAAGGCTGCCAAGCCGGAGCCTAAAACTATGAGGACGCAACCTGCAGGGGAAGACGACTGGCTAGGTACCATTGACCTGAGTGAGGTAGCTTGGCTAAGGGAGGAGGCCCAGGAGTCTCCCCCTTCCAGCAATGAGTTTAAGCCCCGTACCCGAGAGTGCTCCCCAGCTAAAGCAATGATGCTTTCCACCAGACCAGAGGTCTCAGAGGAGGACCAAGAGACCATCAGGAGCCAGGCACAGCTCAGCAGATTCCAGCTGATGGGTGAGATGGCGATAAACCACAGGGCACCCACCTACCTGAGCGAGGTGGAAATAAATAACCCCTCTAAGGCTGAGTTCCTGCTAAGGGATGAGGTGCCCCTTAAGATCACCCAAGGTTCTCACGATCCTGTTAAGGTCTCGTGCCGGCAAGTAGTTGTCCCCTGTAATCTCCGCTTGTCGATGCTAGGCGTGGCCCATGAGAGACTGGGAGGACACTTTGGGGTAACAGGTCCTACCCAGATGATCCAGCATCAATTCTGGCTGGGCTTGCACGAGATTGTTAAGGCTTACTTAGCATCATGCCAT
>NC_090733.1:16276264-16283764 GCF_036898095.1 Palaemon carinicauda | reverse complement strand
TTAAAAGAAGTTTGTATAATAAGGGAAGAAATTTATACATGGGCACTTTCAAAATCATTCTAGTTATATTCTTAGGTAAAATTTTGATAACCTGATCTTTAAATGAATCTTATGAAATATGATTTCAACTATGAACAAAGTAGAAGTCAAATGCTTCAAAGTTTTGCAAACTGCGATTAGGTAGATCTTGAGGTATTAATCAGTTTAAGATAGCGAAATATATAAAATCGGTTATGTATTTTGTATATAGTCACATAAAAATTCTACATGGCAGTGTACAGCTTAAAAAGAAATAGAAAATTAGTTATGATGCATAAACAAAATAGAATTAACAAATTATTTACAATTCATAAACAAAGCCAGATTACCAGATTATTTCGAATCCGTAAAAATAGGAAGTTAGTAGATTACTAACGATGAGTAAATAAAGTAAGATCTGATGTTTATTTAAAATGTGTAAACAAAGTAAGATTAGCAAAGTATAAAAAACACGGTAAGCAGATTATTTGTAATGCATCTGTGAAACAGGATTAGAAGATTTTCCTCTCAAAAAAAAAAATAAATAAATAAAAAAAAAATATTTATATTTCGTAAACAAAAAGAGATTAGAGGATTATTCACAATTTGTAAACAGAAAGGCTTAGTCGATTGTTAAAACGGAATAAGATCAAAGGATTATTCACAAAGTGTAAATAAATTGATCACAAGATATACTACGGTTGATGATTGTAAGGACACTGATCGTAAAAACCCCTCTGCAAAATTATAAACCGTCATCCTAGGCAACCGACCCCTTAATTGAGGGAAAACGGAGAATAAATATAGGTAAACCAATAACTATCAAATATCGTAATAATGTAACAACAAAGCAGAGACGAAAAGACAAATTCATCACAAACGTGGAATTTTTTATCCCTAAATCGATGATCTTCAATCTAGTTTGTTTCAGTTTCTCAAAGATTGATCACTTTGCAAGATAACGAAGGGTGAAACTGGATTCATTCAACACTGAATGTGATCAAGAAAACTTCATTGGAAAATTCGAAAATGGAACTTTCCGCTTTCATTTTAACTCATGTCTTCTACCTTTATATTAGTTTGCTTTATACAAAAATATATAGATTCTTGTTTTGGAAGCATATATGGTATTTCAGTAAACATGGCTTTTTTCTATGAAAATAATGAAAAAATAATAACTAAAGGCAATATTACTGATATTTTTCTTCCTAGATGACTCATTCATGATATTTATTTTTCTTTTATGTAAAAAAAAATACAGAAGTTTTACATTGTCTAATCTTTGAAATTTAAATTCAATTTTGGTATAGCAACAACGCATATAATTATATTATAAATCAAATAACTAAATAGAAGCAAATACACACTCACATACACATATATATTTATATATGTAGCTAAATTATATAAATATATATATATATATATATATATATATATATATATATATATATATATATATATATATATATATATATGTATATATATATATATATATATATATATATATATATATATATATATATATATATATATATATATATATAACGGATTTTGAGCGAAGCGAAAAATCTATTTTTGGGTGATATGGCCATGTCGTCCTGATGGAAGTTCCTATAGGGTAGATTCCTAGGGTATATTACAACTACGGCGATATTCCCAGAGAATTTACCTTAAGGTACCAGAATTCTAACTCCTGGAGCGAATATCCGTCATGAAAGGGATATCGCGACATATCAAAGGACGTATTCTTGACACGCCACATGGCAATCTGCACCCCAAAAGGAGATTACGTATCGAGGGGTCAATTGGCAAGAAACGAAATCGGGAAAGAAAAAGGGGGAGCCGCTCCCAAGGCTCCCTATTCTCCAGTTTCGTAAGCGTGCCTGGCGCCAATCCTGGCGCCATCTGTATTCCTTGTAGCGTACACGAGGTGCTACAGATACTGTATGTAGGGAGGGGTCCTACAGCCCTTTCATAGAAAGGGAAGGGCGGGTCCATCAGGATGACATGGCCATATCACCCAAAAATAGATTTTTCGCTTCGCTCAAAATCCGTTTTTTGGGCTCAAGCCATGTCGTCCTGATGGAAGTATACAAGAGCATTACTGTATCTGTGGATTCTTAGAACGTGCCGTACTCCCCGGAGGTAATTTTTCCCCGGTCGACTAGACCTAGAGACCTAAGATGTTACCGTTATACATCTTTTCAACTAACTATAAACCATGTTAGAGCTTCCTGCCCCCTACAGGGAAGAGTCCTACTAGACTCTGGAAAAGTCTCGAAGAGTACATATACCTATGTATGAATACCAGGCAAGCTAACATAGTGGTCTCACCCTATATTAAGTAAAGCATAGTTTGTAAAGAACCACTGCGTCAATATGAAATATCGACCAGTTCTCCGCACAATACTTGTATTGGACAAAGGTTTATATCCGCATAGGAGGAAACTTGTAAAACCGCCACCGTCCCCTTATGGGACGGAGTCCTCCCGTTAAGGGAAAGCATAAACCAACACAACATAGCTTGCATAAAGGAACAATTCTATTAGAATTATCCTAGATAAGGTACATAGAATGAATGCTCAATTATACCAATAAATTGACACAGGTGAAGGAGACGCAAGGTTCTCAAGAACAAGTTTATTGACAGACAATAAATAGACAGGTTAACAACAATTATATATATATATATATATATATATATATATATATATATATATATATATATATATATATATATATATATATATATATATATATATATATATATATATATATATATATAAGAAGAGGATAACCCAAAACTTTAAGCATAAGTATGATAGTAAACAGAACTTGTTTATCTGAAAGAAAAAACATTAAATGCCACTTTTAAGATACCGAGGTATCAAAGTCATAAAAGTCTGTATTACAAATCAATCACATTAGCGTTAGAAACGCTCGGCACACATGTCTGCACTTATGCTAGGCTCACCTTTGGAAATGGAACAGTCTACGTGGGCAACTTAGTGCCCTCACTTAGTTTGTAGTACAGTATGTAACTACACACTCACCCTGGAATTAATCGTCCCAATTAAAACCACTGTTCCTCGCAGAGTTAAACAGTAGGGTTAACGACGCGACCCACTGCTACCACAGATCTCTTTAGTTCCTCTACTTGCTTCGCATAGTGGCGAAAGAACACTCTGGAAGACTTCCAGCCAGTGTATGAATGGAGATGTTCAAAATCCATACAATTAAAGAAATTTAAGGATGAGGCAACTTTCCTCGGATCGTGACCTGCGGGTGTACTGTCAGGATCCGCTCTGCGAATAAAATATGTGATTTTCGCTCTGAGTGGAATCAGAGATAAATTTGAGCCTGATGTTTCTCCCCTGAATAGTTGACCACCCTTGAAGTCTGAAGTTCTATGAAGAAAGACCTTTAGGCATTCTACTGGACATAGAGATGCATCTTCTTTCAGAGGGCAAATTCTCCAGGGACCCCACCTGTTGGTGGGTAACTCATTCTTGGCGAGAAACGTAGGATCCGGAAACAGGTTCAGTTCTCCCCCATCCAGGAACTGAACACGACCTCCCTCTCTCTCGAGAGATACAATCTTACTTACCCTGGCCCCGGACGCGAGTGCAAATAGGAAAATAACTTTTTGTGTCAAATCCTTTAACGCATACTCCTCATTGCTCAACAGAGAAGCGAAATGAAGAACTTTGTCTAAAGACCATGAAATGAGCTTTGGAGGTGCTGAAAGTCTGAGCCTAGCGCAGGCTTTCGGAACTTTATTAAAGATCTCGTTACTTAGGTCGACCTGGAAGGCATATAGAATGGGTCTTGTTAAAGCAGACTTACACGCTGAAATCGTGTTAGCTGCCAACACTTGACCATGGAGGTGGATGAAGAAAGATAAGCAGAAGGCTGTCGAGATCTCCTGCGGATTCTTCGCCTTGACAAAGGTCACCCATTTTCTCCAAGATGACTCATATTGCCTTCTAGTAGATTTGCACTTATATTCCTCTAGGAAGTCTATGCTGGCTTTCGAAATCCCGAAACGCTTTCTCACCGCTAGGGAGAGAAAATCATGAGCTGCAGGGTCCAGGTTTTCTGTAATGGAGCGCAGACAGTCGACTTCTGGACTCGCTGGGTCAGAACTGGATCTGGTAGCGGTACAAACTTCAGCCGTAGTTCCAATGCCAGGGGGAACCACATGCTGTTCGGCCACTTGTGGGCCACTATTGCCGCTACCCCCTTGAAGGATCTCAGTTTGTTGAGGACCCTCAACAGAAGGCTGTGAGGAGGGAACAGATAAATCCTGGACCATCTGTTCCAGTCGAGGGACATCGCGTCCACTGCTTCCGCTAAGGGGTCCTCGTACGGGGACACGTACAGGGGCAACTTCTTGTTGTCTTTCGTCGCAAAGAGGTCTATCTGCAGTTCTGGGACTTGATTCAGAATGAAGGAGAATGATCCTGCGTCTAAGGACCATTCCGACTCTATCGGTGTGAACCTGGATAGAGCGTCCGCTGTCACATTGCGGACTCCTTGAAGGTGAACTGCCGACAGGTACCACTTCTTCTTTTCCGCCAATCGGAATATGGCCAACATTACCTGGTTGAGAGGTGGTGACCTCGATCCTTGTCGATTCAAGCATCTCACAACTACCTCGCTGTCCATCACCAACGTTATGTGGATCGAGTGACGCGGAAAGACTTTCTTTAAGGTAAGGAGCACTGCCATAGCTTCTAGAAAGTTTATGTGAAAGGTCTTGAATAGCTTGGACCAAGTCCCCTGGACTTTTTTCCGATGAGAGTGACCTCCCCATCCCTCCTTCGAGGCGTCTGAGTGAATCGTCACCAACAGGGGAGGTGGCTGAAGAAGAACCGACTTCTTTAGATGTCTGGCTTGGGACCAAGGCCTGAGAAGAGTACATAGCCAAAGCGGAACTGGTCTTCTCAGATCTCTTCGCGCGTTTGATGCATAACTTCTCCAAACTCCGGTTGCATCCTTTAGCTGTGCTCTTAGCACTGGGTCTGTCACCGAAGCAAACTGGAGAGAGCCCAGTACCCTATCCTGTTCGCGTCTTGATATCCTTTTCGGAATCTAGAAGTCTCTTGACAGAACCCGCTATCTCCTTCCTTTTCTTCGCCGGGATGGAGAAATGGCGTGACATTAGGTCCCAGTGGATTCCCAGCCACTGGAACTTTTGAGATGGAGAAAGTCGAGACTTTTTTCTGTTGATCTTGAAGCCTAGGTACTCTAGGAACTGGATAACTTGACTGGAAGCTTGCAAGCATTCTGTCTTGGATGCTGCCCACACCAGCCAGTCGTCCAGGTAGGCTACTACCTGAATTCCCTTTAGGCGTAATTGTTTGAGAGCTACGCTCGCAAGCTTCGTGAAAATCCTTGGGGCTATATTTAGCCCGAATGGCATGGCTCTGAAGGCATATAGTCTTCGTTGTAGCCTGAACCCTAGGTAGGGGGAGAGTCAACGGTTGATTGGGACGTGCCAATAGGCGTCTGACAAGTCTATAGAGACGGAATATGCCCTCTTGGGCAGTAAGGTCCTTATGTGTTGCAGTGTTAGCATCTTGAATTTGCAATTCACTATGAACTTGTTGAGTGGCGACAAGTCCAGAATGACTCTGAGCTTTTCCGAGTCTTTCTTGGGAACACAAAACAGCCTCCCTTAGAATTTGATGGACTTCACCTTTCGGATCACTTTTTTCTCCAACAGTTTTTGAACGTACTCCTCCAGAACGGGGGTGGAGTGTTGGAAAAACCGAGGGCACGGGGGTGGAGTGCTGTACCAGCTCCAGCCCAGTCCATTCTTGAGTAGGCTGTGGGCCCAGAGATCGAAGGTCCACCGATCCCGAAAATTCTGAAGTCTCCCTCCTACCGGCATCATCTCACTTGGACTGCCGTCCTGAGGTGTTGCCTCCCTGACCACGACCACCCCTGAATCCCCTTCCCCTTGAGGGGCGCCTAGACGAGCCTCTGGCTGCTCCTCTAGGGTTTGCTCGAAAGGAAGTAGACTGCCCTTCGAACGTTTTGGTGAATGCCGTGGACTGTGTCGACACAGCCTGGGGTACCCACTGAAATGTGGTCGGGGTTTGTGCCACCATCTGGGGCACTGAAGGCAATGGCAATTGCAGTTGCTGTTGCTGTCTAAGAGGCTTGGCTGCCGAGACGGTAGCCTAGTCCTCATAGTCTTCCTCTTGGGCTGAGGACCCTCATCCGGGGAAGACTTTCTTTTGATAGCCAGGCCCCACTTCTGGAGAAGGTTTCTATTCTCCAAGGCGGCCTTATCAACAACTTCTTTGACCAAATCGGTAGGGAAAAGGTCTTTGCCCCAAATGTTGGAGGAGATTAGTTTCCTTGGCTCGTGCCTCACCGTACCCGAGGTGAACACGAACTCCCTACAAGCTCTCCTTGCCTTGACGAAGCCATAAAGGTCCTTCGTCACTGTGGCCAGATGAGTCTTGGCCACTACCATGAACCTTTCATGGACCTTGGGGTCACTTGCCATCATCTCAAGAGTAGTCTGAAGAGACATTGAGGCAGCCAGTCTTTCTTTTGTCTCGAACTCTCTCCGCAAAAGAAAGTCAGACAGCTTATGGAGGTCCTCGCCGAACTAACGTCCGGCAATATCAGCCTCCAACTTCCCAACTGAGAACGTAAGATGGACGTCCTTCCAGTCTTTGTGGTCCATAGGCAGGGCCAGTGACAAGGGTTTACACTCCTCCAGGGAGGGGCAAGGCTTGCCGGCCTCGACTGCTTTTAGTACAGCCGCAAACCCTTTCTGTAAAAAGGGAAAGGCTCTAGCAGGAGAGAACACAAAGGAATGGAGCTTCTTACTCAATGCAGCTACCTTTGAGTTCGAGAAGCCCCTCTCTTTCATCGAGGATGAAAGCAAAGCTTGAGCCTTAGCATGGTCCATCACTATGACCTCCTTCGGCTCTGTCTCCTCCTTTGAAGCTGGTTCCTTCCTCAGCCGGACATAACAGTCCGGATATGACGCCTTGCTGGGCCAGAATTCCACCTCCTCTAGGGTAACTGAACCCAACTTATCCGAGATGACGATCTTTCCAGTCGTCATCGGCATGTGCTCAGCATACCTCCATGGGTTAGCATCTGAGCACAAGGGAAGGTCTTTCACATTGAGCCTTTTCTGGGGCCCATGTGATGCTGCAAGGCTCTGCATCCGCAGTTCCATTGCAGCCGCCTTCTCCTGATTCTCCTTCTGCATTTGTTGGATCATTCCAACAATGGAGGAGAGGGCCTGTCCCAGCTCTACTGGGAGAGCGGCCGATGTTGAGGGAATAGGCTCCGGGATCTGAACCGGAGTAGCTGACACCTCGTCGACCTCTTCCTCTACAACGTCTGGGGCTTGAACTTCATCCTGGGCTTCTGCCAGGAGGTCTTCCTCCAGACGCTTGTCCACGTCAGACATCCTGTCATCCAACTGAATGTCTTGCATAGCGACCG
>NC_090733.1:16256264-16271264 GCF_036898095.1 Palaemon carinicauda | reverse complement strand
AGGCAAAAGTTAAGCAATATTTGTTAATAAAACTAATAAAAGTACAACAACAAAGTAGTAAAAGTAATGTATCCTTTTATAACAAATGCAATGCTGTATTTTACATAATACTGTATAAGCAAAAATCTAGGTTTAACTTAATCTTAATAAAAAGCAAATGAAAATTGACATCACAAATCAAATAGGAAACAAACCACAGATAAATCATTTAACCAAAACAATTAGATTTCAAAACTACAAACTGAACTGTACCTGTGCTAGATTTTTCAACAATGCTTTCAAATGTTGCAGTACTGCACTCAGAGTTGTATGTTATTGCTGGTGCTGCAGATGTATCATTTGGATTACCTGTGAAAGTGGGAAAGAGTTACTAGTATAACTAACATTTTCAGTCCATAATACTGTACTATAAAAATTTATTATAAAACAAATTACAGTATATAACAACATCTTTATATTATAGCAATAACATATTCATCCACACCTGCAAGATTTTGATCTGGACATGCATTTTTATTGAGTCTTGAGGAATCCGGAGTCACATAGTTCTTGCAGGAAAAGTGAAGACTGCATACACTACAACAGTTGTTTACATATTTTGTACTTTTATCAAGATGACATTTAATATTGACAACACTAATCCACCGTAGGCATCTGCAAATACATAGACATAGATATTATGAAGCATGGTGGCAATTCATCATTTGTCATTTGAGGGAAGTTGAAATCCATGTCTAAGGGAAGTTACAATATACAGTATTTCTTAATAATTATATATCTGATATTTATATACTTATTCCTAAAATATTATATACTGTACATAAAACAACACATATGTATCAGACAAATCTAAGAACCGAGAGGAATGAATACAGTTTATTATATTTTATGATTATCTATTAAGCTCTTGACCAAGTCAAAACCTATTTTTGACAATTTGTTAAAATCTCATTGCCTAATTGTGGGAGTTCTCAAAAATGAATATTCAATTGACACCCTTTTATGAAGGTAATATAACCAAAACTTCTGCCTGGTATTTTCTAGTAAAATGCTATTTCTGCAAGAAGCATGCACATTCCTAAAAAAAATTTTAAACAATCATTCTAATTGACTTGAACTATGTTTCTTTTTACATCATGTACAGTACAAACAAATATCATAGGTCTTCACAACTTGTTTTGCCAATTTATTACTACTGTATTACTGCGTACATTTGCTGCCAAATGGTAAATTTACTTTGGAATATTATGTGGGGTGTTGGTACCAATTACAAGATTTCATTTTAAAAATTTAACAATTGTGAGCATATAATGCAGAAACATAGATGAAACGGTAAGAATGGATCTTGTGGGAGTAGATATGCTGGTTTGCATGTATTTTTTTTTAAATGCTTTTATCCATACATATAGGAAAATTCAATCATAGATTAAAAGGTTAGTGAACTTGAAATTAAAGTAAAACACTCTTAACTTAAGTAACCTACTTATGCTCTCCCATATGAATACTCCCATAAGATCCATCCTTCCTGATGAAACAACTTTGGTTTGCTAAATAATTGCTTATTAATGAAAAATTAAGGTAAATATTTATAGCTACAACCAAAGGGTAAGCTGCTGAGAATATAGCATAAATACAGTATATATACATTACATCAAAGTTGCTATGAGTAGCCTATCTGGAAAAGGCATGGGAACCCAGTATTCACGAATTTGTACCAACCGTGTGTCACACGATCGTACAGTGATAGGAATTGGTATGTTTAATTCACATTTCTAGAGATTTTCAAGATATGCAAATATAACTTTAAGGTATTTATTTGAAATACAATTGACGCTTCTAAATGACAAGAAAATATAGTTTTTCTGATTGATTTTGATAAGTTTTGCAAGATAGCTTCATTTCCATTGCAAATTACTGTTGGTATGGTTAGGTAACTGTTGGCATGGTTATGGTACTGCTGATATGGTTAAGTTTACTGTTGACATGATTAGGCTACTGATGTACACTACCAGGAAGGTTAGGTTGGTTGTTGGGGTTTCAAATGGCAAGAATATTTTTGGTATTATTTTAGTTATGGACATTAATAAGGTAACCTTGTTCTTATACAAACCAAGAAAAATGTTAGGTTAGGTTAGGTTAGGTTAGTGCACAACTACAATGTGACGTGCAATAACTGGTCATATAGTGCATTTGTATGCCCTTTTCTCATGTAAAATTCTTGACTCGGGTTTTTCCATTTCCAGTGTTTTTATGTATTTCGAATTCAGTATATACCTGTTTACCAGTCCATTTTTATATGTTTGAGTGTTATATTTAGTTTTTTTTTTTTTTTTCCTACATTTTGCCCTGTTTTTACCTACTTTGTCTCCCCCACCCAAAAGGAGGTTCCCTAAATTGTTATCTGTAGGGGGAAGGGTGGTGGAAGGATAAGTATTCATTTGTAATGGAAATAAACCTCAAAATCATTCAAATCACACCATAATACAACAGAAAAACCTATATTTTATGTTGAAAGCAATTAATGCCCATAAGTAATAAATATACCATATTTTTTTTTTAGTCGAAAATCACATATAGATATATTTTCTGTCCGCTTACAGGCGTCCACCGTATTGTAAATATTTTCCAATATTTATTTCGGAATAACTCTGCACCGACATTTAATTTAGCTTTGGTCTATTCTATTTCTTCATTTTCTCTAAAAGTCATCATGTACTTTGTAACAGATCTAATGATTTTATTACCTTTCTTTATTCTGAGGAAAAGCATGAAAAATCAGATGGGGAAAATCATTTTTCGTCCTATTGCAAACCACACACACGGGTGATGATGGCTACGCCCACTCATGATTGAAATTGAATGCCCCGCTTTGTAAACAAACAGACGATGTAGGGAGTTGCAATGCTACCGCCATCTTCATTTCATGTCAGGTACTAATTTGTATGTGGCCGATGCACCTGTGGCTGGAGCTTCCCATCTTTCGTGTATTGTCTTTGGTTTGTACATAGCATGTTTTGACAATCTGCGCAAAAACCCCTCCTCCCTGCGCATAGACTCCTCCTCCACCAATAGGATTTCTTTTTCTCTAGCCGTGAAGTTTAACTGTTTGACTTCACCCGCTTTATTCAAGCATATGACTTGAACCAGTACAATTATACTATCCCTTTTATGTAATACCTTCGTATACATATTACGTTTGACCCCAGTATTATTCGTTTTATTATCCGATACTTTATAAAATCACCTCATTTTATATTCCCATTAAATGTTATTTATCACACACTCCATTTCATCTTGCTATATTACTATTATACATTTTGTTATTACTTTGTCACGCCCTGATTTCACAAAAATACCTTCCCTACAAGTTTCTCATTCTGGTTTATTCATGTTTACAACCCATATGTATGGAAAGTTTGCACAAGGGGTGGGGGTAAATATTTTCCTACACCCACCTTCCAACAAACCCTTTTCCTAGGAAACCTTTGTCCAAGTCAGGTCTTTGTTAGTTCAAGTGACGTCTTTTTGCATATTATACGGTGGAAGTTTTAGAAACTTATAACGACTGCAAAATCCATACTTGAAAGTATTTCGGTGAATTCCAATGTTGATAATTTTCTCAAATCTCGTAATGTAATAGCCCAACGTTTATAGTGTTCCAACTGCATTACTAAACTAAGACAAAGAAGTTAAGACGTCACAGACTCAGTGACCCACAAGTTTCCTCATCGCAGTCATAAAAGTAAGTCATTAATTTCTTTAATTTTAATGTGTTTGTTTTACTAGTTAGCTTGCGCAGCTCAACATTACCGCTTGCCAGTGTATACGAGCTTGATGTTTTATTTTCAGGCGAGTGTAAGCGAGCCAGAGGTGGAACAAGAACCATTACATTTAGCGTTGCTAATGTTATCATAACATTGCTAATGTTAGAGTGCGCAGCTCAACATTACCGCTTGCCAGTATATACTAGCTTGATGTTTTATTTTCCTGCGAGCGTAAGCGAGCCAGTGGCGGAACAAGAACCATCATTTCTATTGTTGCTAATATTATTGTAAAAGTGCTAACGTTAGCATAATATTGTTAATTTTAGCGTGCGGAGCTCAACATTACCTTTTGATGTTTATGTTTTCTGGTGAGCGACGCGATCCCGAATTGGAACAATACCCATTATATTTAAACATTTTAACAGAAAATATATGTTTTCCTGTAGTATATATATATATATATATATATATATATATATATATATATATATATATATATGTATATATATATATATATCTATATCTACACTTGCATTCTATATATATATATATATATATATATATATATATATATATATATATACATGTAGAAATGCAAGTTTAGATATATACATGTAAATATATATATATATATATATATATATATATATATATATATATATATATATATATATATATATATATATATATATATATATATATATATAGAAATGCAAGTTTAGATATATACATATAAATATATATATATATATATATATATATATATATATATATATATATATATATATATATATAGAAATGCAAGTGTAGATATATACATACATTATTATTATTATTATTACTATCCAAGCTACAACCCTAATTGGAAAAGCAAGATGCTATAAGCCCAGGGGCTCCAATAGGGAAAAATAGCCCAGTGAGGAAAGGAAATAAGGAAATAAATAACTGAAGAGAACAAATTAACAATAAATCATTCTAAAAAAAGTAATGTCAAAAGAGATATATCATATATAAACTATTAACAACGTCAACAACAAATATGTCATATATAAACTATAAAAAGACTCATGTCTGCCTGGTCAACAAAAAAGCATTTGCTCCAACTTTGAACTTTTGAAGTTCTACTGATTCAACAACCCGATTAGGAAGATCATTCCACAACTTGGTAACAGCTGGAATAAAACTTCTAGAGTACTGCGTAGTATTGAGTATAATGATGGAGAAGGCCTGGCTATTAGAATTAACTGCCTGCCTAGTATTACGAACAGGATAGAATTGTCCAGGGAGATCTGAATGTAAAGGATGGTCAGAGTTATGAAAAATCTTATGCAACATGCATAATGAACTAATTGATCGACGGTGCCAGAGATTAATATCTAGATCATGAATAAGAAATTTAATAGACCGTAAGTTTCTGTCCAACAAATTAAGATGTGAATCAGCAGCTGAAGACCAGACAGGAGAACAATACTCAAAACAGGGTAGAATAAAAGAATTAAAACACTTCTTCAGAATAGATTGATCACCGAATATCTTAAAAGACTTTCTCAATAAGCCAATTTTTTGTGCAATTGAAGAAGACACAGACCTTATATGTTTCTCAAAAGTAAATTTGCTGTCAAGAATCACGCCTAAACTTTTGAAAGAGTCATACAAATTTAAAGAAACATTATCAATACTGAGATCCGGATGTTGAAGAGCCACCGTCCTTGACCTACTTACAATCATACTTTGAGTTTTGTTAGGATTCAACTTCATACCCCATAATTTGCACCATGCACTAATTTTAGCTAAATCTCTATTAAGGGATTCACCAACCCCAGATCTACATTCAGGGGATGGAATTGATGCAAAGAGAGTAGCATCATCTGCATATGCAACAAGCTTATTTTCTAGGCCAAACCACATGTCATGTGTATATAGTATGAAAAGTAATGGGCCAAGAACACTACCCTGTGGAACACCGGATATCACATTCCTATACTCACTATGGTGCCCATCAACAACAACTCTTTGAGATCTACTACTTAAAAAATCAATAATAATGCTAAGAAACGACCCACCCACTCCCAACTGTTTCAGTTTGAAAACAAGGGCCTCATGATTAACACGGTCAAAGGCAGCACTAAAATCAAGGCCAATCATACGAACTTCCGGACCATATATATATATATATATATATATATATATATATATATATATATATATATATATATATATATATAGAAATGCAAGTGTAGATATAGATATGGATATATATATATATATATATATATATATATATATATATATATAGAAATGCAAGTGTAGATATAGATATATATATATATATATATATATATATATATATATATATATATATATATATATATATATATATATATATATATATATGTGTGTGTGTATATATATACATATGTATATATGTATATATATATATATATATATATATATATATATATATATATATACTACAGGAAAACACATATTTTCTGTTAAAATGTTTGAATATAATGGGTATTGTTCCAATTCGGGATCGCTTCGCTCACCAGAAAACATAATATATATATATATATATATATATATATATATATATATATATATATATATATATATATATATATATATATATATATATATATATATAGATATATATATATATATATATATATATATATATATATATATATATATTTATATATAATATATATATATATATATATATATATATATATATATATATATATATATATATATATATATATATATATGTATATATATATATATATATATATATATATATATTTATATATATATATATATATGTACATATATATGTATATATATATATATATATATATATATATATATATATATATATATATATATATATATATATATATATATATATATATATATATATATATATAATATGTAGAGGCACCACGTTGAAATGAAAAAAATGAAATATAACCTTAAGTCCTGACTAGTTTTGTTATACTTCTTCAGAGGACAGATTTATTGAGAGAGATTTATCTACATTTTATAGCTACAGTGAACATAAGAACATACATAAAGAGACTTATAGAACAATGGCACTCCCATACCCAGCTACCTGAGCTGTTATCAGGTGTTTACTGGGTTGAGATCAAACCTCATAAGAAACATTGACTTCCATTACAATTTCTTTATATCAATAAAGGTACCCTTATCCATATAAATACATAAGCAAAATTATATATATATATATATATATATATATATATATATATATATATATATATATATATATATATATATATATATATATATATATATATATATATAAAATACATCTATATATAAGAAATATATACATAGACATATACATACGTATACACAGACAGGCATTCATATACACACGTGCATAATATATGCATAGATATATACATACGTGTACACACACATGTATACATATACAGACACCTACATAGACATGATTTTACACATGATTACCATGTTTATATAGTTATGCACATATAACCTTGTTACCTTAAACATACAATTACGTATATATCAGTAGTTATATCTAACATAACAACATATAGTGCCAACGTAGTTATTCATAATATATGAAATAATTGTACCCATCAGTGAATGGTAACTTAGGTCTAAATACTAAATTCATAGTAACGTAAATTTTTCACAATACATTCTATTCTACATTAAGTGGTGGTATTTTTTTTTTTTTTTTAATAGCATGCAAATATCTTTACATATAAAGGCGTCGAGTTTGTACATTCCATGTCCAATATTCAAGCTTTTTTCAAAGGTTTCTTTTAAGAAACTGGACTCTATGATGTTTTTTCCTATAGGTTATTTGAATGAACCAGTGTCTTTGCACATGAAAAATTAATGGTGTGATTTTTATCTCAAACGTGGGTAAAAAGTGCATTATTATCTTGAGCATATCTGACAATTTTTTATGTTGTCCAATTGCCTTTTTTAGGGCTTTACAAGTTTGACCAATATAGAACTTTTCACAAGAATTGCATGGAATGCGATATACACATCCCTTGGTAATGTCAGGAGAATTCTTTATTAAGGCAGTTTTTTATTGTATTGTTACTCTTAAATGCTACATTTACATTGAAATTTTTCAATATTTGGGGGATTTCTATAAAATAATTACTATAAAGCATTACAAGTAAATTTTGTGTATTGTACTTCTTCCTGTAATCATTACCGAAAAAGGTCTTTTTTGCTCTTTTTAGAGCATCATCTAACACAACTTCAGGGTACTCCAGTTTCTTACCTATTGCTCCAATCTCATTTATTTCATCATCAATATACAGTATTCAGGGCTGCACACTCGAAATGCTCTTAAAAACATAGAAGTAAATACAGATTTCTCAACTTTGTTGCTTTGATTTGAGTAATAATTGACATATGCTGAGATATTCGTTTGCTTTCTATATACACTAAACTTAAGTTTATTGTTACATCTGTGTATACGACAGTCCAAAAAAGGTAGGGTACAATTATTCTCCAGCTCCATAGTGAAATTTATTGATGGTAACAAGTTATTTAATTTAAGAAATAGAATTTGTAAATTCTAATATCCTGGCCACACACGCGTTATGTCGTCAATATAGCGAAATCATTTTACATTATTAGGTATGATGTTATTAAAAAAATCCAAATATAGATTACTCAGTACTGGGGATAAAGGATTTCCCATAGCCATACCAAATATTTGTGAATAAAATCTCTAATAAAAATCAGATTTACAATCTTTCTTACATAGTTTAATTAAAAAATAAATCATTTTTTGGGCACCTAATAAAATATATAAGCCTAAATGTTAAAATAACGAATCTATGGGCATCTAATAAAATATATGAGCCCTATATATATATATATATATATATATATATATATATATATATATATATATATATATATATATATATATATATATATATATATATATATATATATATATATATATATATATATACGAAACCGTGGTACATGTACGTACCAGGAATTCGTGTTTGTGCACTAAAATTGTATCTTTACCAAGGTAACAAATATTTTTATTAGGTACCGTATTATAATAATCTTTATTTTTGACAAAGGTAACAACTATTCTTTAACAAAGTTACTGAATCATATGTATATCAGTATTTTTTTTTTGGTACCATATAATCGTTTGCTAGCAATGTACCATATATATGATCTGTATTTATCATGCATTTTTTCATTGTTTTGGCAATGTTTGTTAAGTATGCATTTTTATTTTTTTTTAATGTGCCTATTTCGACATTCGTCCTCGTTTGCTTATGGCTAAAGTTAAAAAAAAATAAATAAAATATATATATCCAGTCAGACTCCTAGTAAACATTTTGACGTATTGTTAAATTTTCAAAAAATTTAGGTAGCTGACCGAGCTAATGTAATATATAGATATTAATTGTTTAAAACACATGACCTACAGGTCACTGTGGAAGTAAGAGAAGTGTGAGAAATGTCATAGTCATATCATAAGCAGGATGCGAATGCCAAACCTCAGCAATGTAACATTTTTCATGAAGAGTAAACACAACTAAGCCTGTGAGAAAGAGTTGTCTATGAGAACGGAACAAGTACCTTCCGGTATTAATGTTGTGTTTACTATAATCCATTAAGTGCTGAGATATATAAGTACGGAATGGTCATCCGACCAAACCATCTTTACTATTCTAAAGTTAACTTACCTAGACTTTACTTGAAGATGTAACATACCAAATCTAATCTATAACACATTGAAGATGACATTTGAAGGGAACCCAAATGTGTGTTAGTAACAGTAGCACACCAATATATACACACTGAGTCCCGGTAAGAAAGTCACAAAATACAAACATGCTATTTCTTGTCAAACCAGCAAACGGTTCTGTTAACAGTTAACAATGAAGTAGGCAGACAGATTAATACAAGTTGCTGTTAGTGCGAGGGGAGAGTGAAGATACAAAGAATAATATATACAAAAAAGAGAAATCTCGTTACCATGTACAATTGTGTGACACATGCGTGGTACATGACTCCCCACCTAAAAATGACAAACTGTATATGTTAAATATAGTTCCCTAATCTAGAGAGGCAAACTGTAGGCGGGCCATCTGGCAGGAGATTACCAGGTTTTAGATGATCAGTGGAGACCCAGTCTTCTTTGCCGCGAAAGTTTAGTAGGAATGCTTTCGGATTGCGTCGGATCACAAGGAAAGGGCCCGTGTAAGGGGGCGTTAGCGGTGGCTTGCAAGTGTCATTGCGTAGGAAGACGTGCATTGCAGGGTGCAGGTCTGTCGGTATGTGATGCTTCGCTAGGGGCTTGTGAGTCTGGTGGCATGGAATAAATTTTCCCACGGTGTGACATATGCGCTGGAGATCATCAGAAGAGGTTGCAGAAGGAAAAAAACTGGCAGGGACGAGCAACAGGTCGCCATACACCATTTCATATGCCGAGATGTCCCGGACGTCTTTAGGAGTGGTCCTTAGTCCCAGGAGGACCCAGGGAAGCTGAGTAAACCAGTTGGAGTCCTTGCAGCGGGACATCAAAGCTGCTTTGAGGGTGCAATAAAAAACTTTCAACCATTCCATTGGCAGCAGGGTTGAAGGCAGTTGTCTGATGTAGGGAGATGCCCAGGAGATTCGCTAATGATGTCCACAATTGAAAGGTGAAAGTGGTACCCCTGTCAGAAGTAATATGCTCAGGGATACCAAATCATTCAATTCTTCCTGAGAGTAAGGCAGATGTACATGAGGCAGACGTTGCAGTTTTCATGGTAATAGTCTCAGGCCAACGAGTGGAGTGGTCGATGCCGGTAAACAGGTAACGATGTCCTTGTGATCTGGGTAGGGGGCCTACAATGTCAACTTGAATGTGGGCGAAACGACGCTGAAGTTTAGGAAAGGTGCTCACTCCTGAATCCGTGTGTCAATGTACTTTGGAAGATTTGCAAGAAGTATAGGGACGGACTCAATCCTTAGCATCCTTAGTAGTGCCGTGGCAAATGAACTTCGTCTTCAGCATTTGTGCAGTAGAACGGCGTGAGGGATGTGAAAGGCTGTGAATGAAATCAAACACCTGTCGGCGCATGGGAGCATGCATCCACGGTTGCGGTC
This sequence comes from Palaemon carinicauda, assembly GCF_036898095.1. NCBI lineage: Eukaryota > Metazoa > Arthropoda > Malacostraca > Decapoda > Palaemonidae > Palaemon > Palaemon carinicauda. Next base: position 16,260,354 of record NC_090733.1, on the reverse strand, counting down.
CACCAGTACTGACATCACAGAGGAGGGTGGTGTTGGTGTTGTTGAGGAGATGTCTTACCAAGGGAGGGATGTGCAGGATGTCCTACATGCTTGATACTCTGGATCCTGTCGTTGGGCTACAGCCAAGGCGTTATAATCCAATCTCAGTTGAACTGCGGCCAACGTGTTTCTTGACAGGGCATCAGCAATGGGATTCATTTTCCCAGTGACGTGTTGAAGGGTGCAATTGTATCCAGCCACGGCAGAGAGATGTCAGCGTTGACGGGCAGACCAGGCGTCAGACTGTCGAGTGAAGGCGTGCACCAGAGGCATGTGGATTGTGCGAATGACGAAGGGCATACCTTCCTAGAAATTGCAAAAGTGATGGATAGCCAAGTGTACCACCAGCAATTCACAATCGAAGTTAACATAACCTGATTCTTCCTTGGACAATTTTCTGCTGAAGAAGGTCAATGGGCGAGGCGAGAAGTTGACCACCTGTTCGAGTACTGTGCCAATATCGACGTTGCTGGCATCAGGGAAGACAAGGAGAGGGGCATGTGGGACAGGAAAAGTAAGGGCAGCAGCGGATGATAGGGCATTCTTTGTGTTGCAGAAGGCCGCTTCTTGAAGGGGACCACACTTCAGGTCTTTTGGCTTGACCTTGAGAGGGGCGTGGAGGGGAGCAAGAGTGGCGGCAATGGCTGGCAGAAAATGGTGATAATAATTGATCATGCCTTGGAGTTCCAGCAGTGCTTTGACGGTCTAGGGCATGGAGAAGTTCTGAATGGCTGCTACCTTCTCAGGGAGGGGATGGACTCCTTCAGGAGTGATGCAATGCCCAAAGAACAACACTTCGTTGGGGCCAAAGTTACACTTGTCGTACTGGAGTACAAGGCTGTTTTGTTGTGGCCGGTCGAGTACGTTGCGCAGGTGATGGAGGTGTTCCTCTTCTGAGGAAGAGAAGATAAGTATGACGTCCACGTAACATACACAGAAGGGGAGGTCCCTTAAGATTTTATCCATGATACATAGAAAAGGGGCCCCAGCATTACGAAGGCCAAACCAGGAGTAAATGGAGGTGTATGTACTGAAGGAAGTGGTGATGGCAGTCTTGGGGATGTTTTCTGGGTTCATAGGAACCTGAAAATACCCCTTCAGGAGGTCGAGTGTGGAGAAAACCTTCACTTTGTGCAGATAGGAGGTAACGTTGGCGATGTTTGGGAGAGGATAGTGATCTGGTTTTGTTTACATGTTCAGGGCCCTGTAATCCCCACATGGATGGAGGGAGCCATCTTTCTTTAGGACGATGTGTAAGGGTGACAACCATGGGCTAGAGGCCTTTGGGCAAAGGCCGATTTCTTTTATTTCGGTGAACGTCTGTTTGGCGCCTTCCAATCAATCCGGTGGCAGACGTCTGAATTTGGCGAAGACTGAGGGTCCCTTTGTCCTTTTATGTTGATAAATACCATTTTTGGCAGGAGCCGTGAGCGTTTAGCGAAGTTCTGGACGGAAAACGAGGCTGGAGGGGGAGGGTTGAAGAGATGTCGACAAGTACGAGTCTGCGTTGACCAATCGTCGGTGGGCGACATTGACCAGAAGGTGGAAATGAGAGAGGAAATGCGCACCGAAGATTGGTAATGTGACGTCAGCAACTAGAAACTTCCAATTTAATTTGCTATCTCCAAACCATTAGGTGAGGTTTTCGTAACCGTAGGTGGGTATCGCAGATCCATTGGCAGCTTCCAGGTGGACGTCGCCATACTTAGATAGACTACGTCGTGTCCTGAAATGTTCCCTTGGCAAAAGAGAACGACAAGCACCCATGTCTACCAAAAATTGCACGCCCGTTTCTGCATCATGTGAAAAAAAAAATTAGAAACACGGGAGGCCACCGCCACGAGCGATGGCCTACTTACATGGTTTTTGGCCGCTGACAATCCTTGGCACATCTCTTTGCGGCAGCCCTGAATCTGGACTGGTAGTAGCAAAACTGCGGTCGATGGGTGGCAGTAAGTGGCTGTAGAAGTCGTTGGTTGCGGCGCTAGTGAGTGGTGGGTGATGTGTGGCTTTATCGCCGTTCTGGCACGTCATGGGGTAGGCGTGTGTGTCCTACGGCATTCACATCAGATCCAGTTGAAGTTAAATAGGTGTCCTCTTTTTCAGGAATGGAGGCATTGATGGAGGTCTTGAAGGTCATGATGTGGCTGTCCATAAGGGCATCAGCTTTGGTCATCAAGTACTTTATGGGTTAACTATCGACATTGAGTATGGCAGTGCGTACAGGTTCGGGCAAATGGCGTAACCAAAGCGAACAAAGTAGGTTCACCTCACGAGGAGAGCTATCTGGTTGCTGGCGAGTGATACTGGTCATTTCCCTGAGGGCGAGTGAAGCCCTTTGATCCCCCAATGATTGTTGAGAGAACTGAAAAAGGTTTGCTATATATACTGGAGGCTGGCGACGGCAAGTACTGCTGGAAACGGTATGTTTTGAGGGCGTCATATGCTATTGGGGTGTCTCCCTGTTCACAAAGGCAGTCGAAGATTTTCAGGAAGGTGTCCTCGGGTATCGCCGCCAGAACATAATCTGCTTTAGTGGTTAAGCGAGTCACGCCCTTGATGCGGAACTGACTTCTGTGCGCTGAAACCAAGCAAATGCCTCTATGGGGGCAAACGACGAAAATTTGAATGGGGCGGTGGCAATTTCCGTGGAGTCCGCCATAGTAACAGTGAGGCGGGGGGAAGGCGGGAGGAGCGAGTCGACCTCCGGGGTCACCAATGTGACGGGCCATGAGTAGGTTTTGAGTCAAAGGCGAGATGAATGCAACTGAGTAACTTTATTTACAGACACATCAAGTATATATACACACTAGGTCCCAGTAAGAAGGTCACAAAATACAAACATGCTATTTTTTGTCCAACCGGCAACTGGTTCTTTAACAGTTAACAATTTTGTAGACAGACAGGTTAATACAAGTTGCTGTCAGTGCGAGGGGAGAGCGAAGATACAAAGAATGATATATGCAAAAAAGAGTAATGTTGGTTGCGGCACGAACGAGTGGTGAATGATGGGTGGCTTTATCACCGCTCTGGCACATCATGGGATAGGCATGTGTGTCCTACCGCATTCACGTCAACTTCAGTTGAAGTTGAGTAGGTGTCCTCTTCGGCAGGAGTGGAGGCGTTGATGGAGGTCTTGAAGGTCATGATGTGACTGTCCATAAGGGCATCAGCTTCGGTCATCAAGTCCTTATGTGTTAACTATCGACATTGGGTATGGCACCGAGTACAGGTTTGGGTAAATGGCGTGACCAAGGGCACAAAGTAGGTTCACCTCAGTATGTTTTGAGAGCGTTATACGCTATTGGGGTGTCTCCTTGTTCAAAAAGCCAGTCAGAGATTTCCAGGAAGGTGTCCTCAGGTATCGCCGTGAGAACGTAATCTGCTTTGGTGGTGGAGCGAGTCACGCTCTTGATGCGGAACTGGACTTCTGTGCGCTGAAACCAAGCAAATGCCTCTCCGCTGGCGAACGACGAAAGTTTGAATGGGGCTGCGCCAATTTCCGTGGAGTCCACCATAGTAACAGTGAGGGGGGGGGGGGGGAAGTCGGGAAAAGCGAGTCAACCTCCAGGGTCACCAATGTTACGGGCCATGAGTAGGTTGTGAGTCAAAGGCGAGATGAATGCAACTGAGTAACTTTATTGCAGACACATCAAGTATATATACACACTAGGTCCGGGTATGAAGGTCATAAAATATAAACATGCTATTTCTTGTCCAACCGGCAACTGGTTCTGTTAACAGTTAACAATGAAGTAAGCAGACAGATTAATACAAGTTGCTGTCTGTGCAAGAGGAGAGTGAATATACAAAGAATAATATATACAAAAAAAAGAGAAATGTCATTACTATGTACGATCGTGTGACACACGGGTGGTACAACCTCCCGTAACAAGATTGTTCGTTGAACAGAAACCTATGAAATGTGCTCCATTTTCCTAAGCAACTTCACCTAGACCCTCGTCACTCATCACATTTTCTATCCTTTGATTATTTTTTCCAACTTTATCATTGAAGTCGCCAATCACAATTTTCATGTCTCTTTCAGGGA
>NC_090733.1:16241264-16251264 GCF_036898095.1 Palaemon carinicauda | reverse complement strand
TGAGGAAAATAGCCCAGTGAGGAAAGGAAAAAAGAAAAAAAGAAAAAAGAAATATTAGAAGGTAAGAGACCAACAAGCATCTCTATGATGAATAATGCAAAAAAAAATCACCGGTAAAATATCATTGCCAGTTTAATAACAAAATTACTTAAAAGAGCTAAAAAGTACAGAATTATAAATTGTTCATTTTAAGGGAAAGAATTCCGAGCCAAAATAACCTGAAATATTTTAACACATAAGATGAAACCTATCATGACACTATACAGTAGACATTCAAGATTTCCCTCTAAAAAGGGTAATTACTGAAATGAAAGATGGGAAGTAAAATAATTCGATATTTTGAATAATTTTCAAAACAAGCATTTTATTTCTGTAATATATAATGGTAAAATTATGTACTTGTATATTAGCAATCGTCAATTGAAATGATTTTTTTTTTTTTTTACTTTTTTCTAATCAATCATATGAATTGCAGAATACTACCATTCTTATAAAATTCAATGGATTGATATGTACGTAATAAATTCATCTTTTGGTCTCTTCCCTAAAAAGTAAAAGTATGTTCCTTAAGAAATATTTTGATAGTAAATAGAATGTATATGAAGCGGTATTGATAACTGTCCTCTGCAGAACTATTTTTTTCAGTTCAATATATAGTTTATATGAATCGGACCTATGACTTTTTTTTTTACTTGATGAACAATATACAGGTACAATGAATATTTTCTATTCAACAGTTTTGGAATATAAAAACTAAATTATGGAAGCGTAGTGGCCCAAGTTTCATAAATATACAATGGAAATAAATTCATATGATATCACTTATGAAGCTTAACTAACTATATGGAAAAAGCAAGAAGACACTATTATTGATTTTCCACACTTTCATTTGATTATCGTGAACATATTTCTATGTATCATCATAGTTTACAGTGAAGAAGAAGAAGAAGAAGAAGAAGGAGAGAGAGAGAGAGAGAGAGAGAGAGAGAGAGAGAGAGAGAGAGAGAGAGAGAGAGAGAGAGAGAGAGAGAGAGAGAGATTACTTCCAACCTCTAGATTTCAGTTCTTGGTGCCAGTCATTACAAATTACACTCCGCGACTTTCTGTAGTGACCCTCACAATTGGTTTCGATATTAGATGCGTGGTTAAGATACAGAGCCGACAAATGCTTTTATGAAGGTCCTCTTAGCAGTATTTTTCTTTATTTTCTTTCATATAAATAGGTTAGCGGCAACCATCTTAATAAAGATTGCAATTTAAGAAATGTAATACTTAATTAGATAAGCGAATTCTTGTCGATCCCTTATTATAATCAGTTCTATCATTAGATTCTTCCTGAAGCAGTACTCTCTTGATTACTCTCCTACCAAAACATGATTATATAATAAAGCAAATAAGAAAAGGAACGGTAGCTACATAAGAAAGGAAGGATAAGATCCCGTTAACCGAAATGAATAGCCCCGAAGAATGATATAAATTGGTATAAATTACTTTCTTTATGTTAATAATTTGTAGAATATCATATATTATAGTGTGAAAGGTATAATAAATAAACTATACATGGAACACTATGAAGAATCGCACAAATGTTTACTGAGCGTTTAAGAGAAATAGAACCTTTCTTATAATTTTCATTTCTCAAGATTTCCCATGAGAACCCTGTATACGAAATGCATTTCCAGAGAGAGAGAGAGAGAGAGAGAGAGAGAGAGAGAGAGAGAGAGAGAGAGAGAGAGAGAGTACAAATTTAATTACATAATTCAGAATACTACAGGTTGAAATGTGATAGTTATTATTGGATAACTATCAGCCTTGAGACTTCATATTCGAAGGGTTTCATTAATCAAATAGTTATGTGATTGATTTACACCATGAAGCCGAGGAGGTTAAGCAAACGATGAAGCTCCATCATATATATTTCAGAATGAATTGAACTTGACTTTGATACAACATTATTTTGATGTAGAAATTTCATATACCTCCATTAACACAAAATGAGGGTGCCTGTCTGCAATTGCATAAGAATTGAAAGATTTCTAATAACACATGGCCATCAATACAGAATATTGTCCGAAGCGATATATGGAATAATCATTTATAAGACTCTCTCTCTCTCTCTCTTTTTTTTATACCGATAGCAAAACACTTCAGGTTATTTATTTCGTGTTATTTTCTTTCATTTATATTTAAATCTGTTAACTTCTGTTCATTTCCGTATGATAGAACACACATGTATGATATTGATAAAACCTTCTATAATATTCATCTACCTTTCTGTTACCAAAAAACAAATTACCAAAATATGAGTCTTTCAAGTTTTAAATAGGTTTAAAATGCAAAATATAAGGCTAGGTGCAGAATATATAATTGGTTGATAGTGCCATTTTTTTTTTCTTTTTTTTTGGTGTGCTTCCAACTATACGACCATTTTGTCATTAGCAATAATAAAACATCATACAAATATCTGTTTAAATTAATTCGAACGTGTTATCCAATGTAAATAAGGTATTTTTTTTCCATGATCACAAAATACAATTTGCCATTGTTCTCATCATGTTCCCAGTTGTTATTTGCCTTTGCTATTCACTTGTTTTCTTATAATAATGTTTGCCATTACTCTCTTCCTGTTTATTTTTGTTTACTAGTACCGCTTGGTATTCCATTACTCCCTCATCTCAAAGTTTTCCATTAATCTCATCATGTTTCTTTCCGTTTGTTATATTCACTTGCTATTCCCTTATCCCTTATAACAATGTTTTCGATTACTCGATCATGTTTCTTTCCACTTGTTTTCTTCCTTTGCTGTTCCTTTACTTCATTATAACAGTGTTTTCCATCATTCTTATCGAATTTCATTCTGTTGGATATTTCCTCTTGCTATTCTCTTACTTCCTTACCTTACAACAAGGTTTTGAAAAGTGGAAGTCATGAGCAATGAAAAATTAACGCCGTTCTCTAGACAAACGATCGTGATTTGGAAGACGAATGATTGCTTGTTGACGGGGAGGAAGCGTCCTTTTTTTTTCTTTCTTTTTCTTGAAATTTTCAGGCGCGTATGAGGTAATTTATTAGCTTTCCATCAGACTGCAAGGTAACCTCTGAATAAAAAAGTTGAGAATATTATGTACACTATGTTGCATACTATTTTTGACAATAGCCTAATACACACACACACACACACACACACACACACACACATATATATATATATATATATATATATATATATATATATATATATATATATATATATAAATATATATGTGTATATATATATATATATATATATATATATATATATTACATACAGCATATATATATATATATATATATATATATATATATATATATATATATATATATATATATATATATATATATATATATATATATACATACAGCATATATATATATATATATATATATACACATATATACGTTTATATATATATATATATATATATATATATATAAATATATATATATACATATATACATTTATATATATATATATATATACATATATACGTTTATATATATATATATATATATATATATATATATATACATATATATATATATATATATATATATATATATATATATATATATATATATATATATACTCTAGGTTTGTATATATGCTAAAGCTGGAAAATGATTTGACCAAGACATATTTTTGGGTGGCCGGAGGGGCGGGGGAGTGTTGGCACTACAAAACTGAAAAAACTTATCTCTCTGCATCTGAGAGCAACTATTTTCCTGTATCTGCATCTGCATCTGAGCGCAACTATTTTCCTGTATGTTTATGGTTTAATAAAAATGTGTTTCTTTATTATTTAGAGTATTGCTTCTGTAGTATTGTCTAAATGTATGTTCTATGTAACTGAAAAAAGAAATATGTAAAGATTATCATTATGATTTCCTCCTATACTGATTCTAGCCTCTATCTGCTAAATTGGTGGAATTTAGTTTAATCACGAATATTTCGCATATTATACTATTCTTTACATATATCTGTCATTATCCTTCGTGCAATATCAATCGGTATTAGAATTCAAATTACTGCATTTCTTTTTTTACTAAAAAGTAAGCTCTCCTTTTGAAATCCACTTCCGGTTCGTTATCCTCAGCTAATCCTCTTACTTACCTAATGGACTTAAAGTTTTTGATTTTATCTCCTTTTCCCGAATAATCTATTTCAATGACGTGAAGAAAAAACCTTCATGTCAGAAGAATCTTTTCTTCCATTTCACAAGCTCTCTTGTTTCAGGAAACCGGTCGGATTTCTCTCCCCAAGCTTATTTGTCTTAAATGCAGTCTTTGGCACTCTCTTGTGAAATGCATTATAATTGCCTCCTCCCATAATTATGGAAGAAAGAAAGATAACTCCACTTCAGACGGAAAGTTACAGGACAACTTTTCTCGTCATTGGATTTCAATTCGTTTTTCAAATTCCACCAAAATGCTTCCGTCTGGATAGACTAAATTTATGTGTAATATAAATTCGCAATACTTAGAGAGGAAGAAGAAAAAGAAGATGTTGCAAGAATTTTACTTATGAATATACGGGGTGCAAAAGCAGCCGTTCTCGTTCATTTTAATAAATGTTATTGTGAAACGAGAGAGAATTCGTAAGAAAATTAGGCAATGAAGGTTCGGTCATTACAAGATAGGGAAGTGACAGGATAAACGCAATTAAATCTTCTACTGACAGAATCTAGCAAGACATGAGCCTTTATGAACAATTAGCCTAATTATGGAAAGAATTGGTTAGTCAAAGAAATGGCAATGACAGAATTGACTTCGTACGTTAGTTATTCTTAATTTATATAATTTGATGCCTCATAGATCACCTAAGATTATTTAAAACTTTACCAAGTGTTCACTATATTCTTGTAAATATTAGCTAATTTATACATTTTAAGAAGTAATTTTCGATTGACAAATTTTATTCCACTATATTTTGTATCATTGCTTATATCTTGATGACTCTGTCTATCAATAATGTTGAGGAATTGATACTATAAATATTTTTTTTTTTGTTTCACAAAATAATTTCACAGCTTCAAATCATTTATGAAATATAAACAAATCATATTGTTTTGTGTCATCACCTGTCATTCATGTATTTATTGTATTTCCATCTTTAAAACTCAAAACGTCCTTTCTGAAATAGATTTATATCAAATAAAGAACAAGAGAAAATTCAATTTCCAATTCAGATTTATAAGTGTAGCTTGGAAATAAAGAAAAAAAGTTCTAGCCTTTTACTCTTGGTAAACAACACACTTTTCATAAAAAAGCCTTCTCGTAAAGGTTTCAAGACAGGTTTCAACATTATTAAGGAATCCCATCACTTGTGCTCTCCGATATTGGTCTAAGTCAAGAGGATGCAAACCAAGAGCTTCCATAATATTAGGAAGGACTGTCTGGTGTAATCTAAAACAGAGTAAAATAAACAGAAGGAGGAAACAGAGGATATATTCAAACGCAAATATTTATTGTATACTTATAGAAACCAAACGTGAATATATTTAGCTCTGTAAGGAGAGGAATTAGAAACGTCTCTCAGGATGATGGTAAATATGTTTATTTGTGTTTTTCAAGTAAATAATAATTACCTAAAATGATATGGAAGTCATGCAGCATAGATCAAGTCCATAAATGAAGGCTATTTATACCTTGCTTCGAACTACAAATGTTGCTAATTAAGAGTCTATCTTACATCAGCCTATCTAACACCACTGGTAATTGTGGTGATTTACATACAATTATGAAACACCAGCTAAAAGAAAAATTTTGTATTAATGTGTATAAAGTCCATATTCAAGTCTATTTAACATCAGATATCTCCAGTATTTGCTAGAAGCTTTATTTTGTACTGGTGAAAATATAGGTTATCACATGTTGCCACTAAAAGCTTTTAATCTACAAGAAACTATCAAAAGTCGATATTAAAGAATATATCTTGCATCAGATCATCAAACACTTCACCTGAATGGTATACCTCGTACAAGTTGAGCATGTCATCCAATAACAGTTCATCCAACTTATTCCTACTCGACACTGTCCAAGGTCCTTCTGTGTATCAGGGGAACGCAGTGTGACCTAGTTCTCTTGACTTGTAAATGTGAGCAATGAACCCTTATAACTTCTGTTCCCAAAAGGGAATTCTAAACAGAAAGGTCAGTATTGCTCTCTCTCTCTCTCTCTCTCTCTCTCTCTCTCTCTCTCCTCTCTCTCTCTCTCTCTCTCTCTCTCTCTCTCTCCTCTCTCTCTCTCTCTCTCTCGTTAAGAAATAGAGGGATTGGGATTTTCCGTTTCGATAAAGAAATTCGTAATGTGTTAGGGAAGATTACCCTTAAAACGGTCAATAAATTGGAAATTTAATTTTATTCTCAGATATACCAGAATATATTTTACTGCGTCAATTATAATGCAAAATGTTGTCGATTTTCTGTTAAAGTTTAGCTTCCCTTTAGGAAAAAAAGGGCTTTTTAATCTTTTTATCCCGAATAAAAAAAAACATATTTGCTTATCATGACTATAACGAAACCCTTTCTTTACGTTAAGGTACTCAGAATATATATATATATATATATATATATATATATATATATATATATATATATATATATATATATATATATATATATCTATATATATATATATATATATATATATATATATATATTTCTGAGTGGGGATACCTTAATGTAGTGGACGGGTATGTGTCCTGCCCTGATCAGCAAATCTGAACAATGTGTTGATAATAACGTTACATAATTAAAACTCTAAATTTAATGCAAGAGGGTTTTACATCTATTATTAGAGTAAATAATCATATATGGAGTTTCCTTTTTCTTGGCTCAAAATTATTCTCTTTCATGACAGATGTCCTGAAATAAAACCAGCTAACTAAGTTATATGGAGTTCCTACTGTGTCTAAGCCACAAGATACTGAAAATGACAATATCTGGAATTAGCGGGTGAAACTGGGCGAACAAGCAGTTCTATTACACCCGTCAGGTCGCTGACATGGCTTCCCTGAACTACATATTCTCTCACTCTCTCTCTCTCTCTCTCTCTCTCTCTCTCTCTCTCTCTCTCTCTCTCTCTCTCTCTCTCTCTCTCTCTCCTTCTCTCTCTCGCTAAAGATTATATATTTCTTCGATGTACAAGTAAACAAATGCTAATATGCTATATTTTTTTTTATATTGTATTTGATTTTTTATGGATTCGGTTTATCAATTTATGAGTCTGTGAACAATTGCCTGTAGACATGATTACGTTCAATCTACTCGACGGATTTTGAGGACATTTCCACTGAAGATAGACCTCAGGAAATGGACGAGCCCATTCAATTTTGAAGCTTTTCCGATCCGGATATATGATTCTAGATCAGGATTTGCTTTTTTTGTGTACCAGTGGAGAGGATTACGGCAAAAACTACTTGACGGATTTTGGCAAAATATTCACCATTGATAGGTCTTAGTTCATAGACGAATTCATTAATTTTCTATATGATCGGGATCCGATTATTTTGGATCCGGATTTGCATTTTTCGCCATTTTAAAGATAACGTCAAAACTACTCTAAGGATTTGGACGAAATTTTCACCACAGATAGATCTTAGGTCATGGACGACCCCGTTAAATTTTCAAAAGGCTACGGATCCAGATTATAATTTGCTTATCTATTTACCAGTGTGTTTGTTGAAAGGATTACATGAAAAATAATTACTCTCGGATTTTGACGAAATATTTACCACTGATAGATCTTAAGTCATGAACGACCCTATTAAATTTAGGAGATTATCTGGATCCCGATACGGATTCCATTATTATTATTATTATTATTATTATTATTATTATTATTAATATCAATGTTACTACTACTACTATAACTACTACTACTATTATTATTATTATTATTATTATTATTACTATTATTATGATTATTATTATTATTACTAGCTAAGCCACAACCCTAGTTGGAAAAGCATGACGCTATAAGCCCAATGGGTCCAACAGGGAAAAATATTCCAATGATGAAAGGAAACAAGGAAATAATTAAACTGGAAGAGAATTAATAACAATAAAAATCAAACATCTTAAGATAATTAACAATATTATATGAGATCTATTATATGTAAACTATAAAACCTCCATAAAAACAACAGGAAGAGAAAACAAGATAAAAAGAGCGTGCCCGGGTGTACCCTCAAGCAATAGAACTCTAACCCAAAAACGTTGGAAAACCACGGTAGAGAGGCCAGGGCACTAAAAAAGACTAGAGAACAATGATTTGATTTTGGAGTATAATTCTCTTAGGAGTAATACCATAGCTAAAGAGTCTCTTCTACCCTTACCAGCAGGAAAGTACACACTGAAAAATTATATTGCAGTAGTTAACCCCTTGAAGGAAGAATGAAGAAGTACAGTTTTTATAAACTTAGTGTTGTCAGGTGTATAATGACGGAGGAGAATGGGAAAAGAATAGGGCAGTCTATTTGATGTGTGCAGGAAAAAAAAAAGAAAAAAAAGACCCGTAACCAGAGAGAGGGATCTAATGTAGTACTGCCTGGCCAGTCAAAGTATCCAATAACTCTCTAGTGGTAGTATCTCAATGGGTGGCTTGTGCCCTGGCCAGCCTACTACCTAGATCTGGATTTGCATTTTTGGCCATTTTAAAAGATAACGTCAAAGCTACACGACAGATTTTTATGAAATTTCCACCAAAGATAGAACGAATCCATTAGATTTTTGAGTTGATCCGAATCTGGATCCCGATTCTAGTTCTTTTGCTTATGTATTTGGCCGTGTGTCTGTGGACTGCATTACGTCAAAACTACTTGACGGAATTTCACGAAATTTTCACCACAGATAGATCTTAGGTCATGGATTTTGGATATTAACAGGATGCGGATGCAGATCCATTTCTAGATCCAGATTTCCACCACAGATAAATATATGGCCATGGAAGACTCCATTAATTGTTTGTTCGTTTGTTCTGATTGCCTGGCTTTTACAGCCAAGCAGTGGTTCCTGGCACAAGGCTCTAGCTCCTAAGCGTACAGAGTGTATTTTTAGTACAAATACCTGCTTCATACCTGGAGCATAACTGTAGGAGTCAAAGTTTTTCTTGTTGTAGCTGAACTTTTTTTTTAACAGAGCAGAACTCTTGTAGGCAGGTATGCAATCCCAGGGCCCAGAAGGCATATGCAGTCGCTCTGCCTAAAGAGTGTGACTGAATCAGTAGGCAGGTGCAGTCTCTCGTCCTAAAGAGTATGAATGCTAGGCCACAAAAACCAGCCCCCACATGGAACTGAAGGGAACGTTTTAGTGGTAGAAAAAAAAGTTTTATAGTTTAAAGTCCCAGTAAAGTAGAAGAGACTGGGAGAGGAGGGAAGGATTTTTAGTAGGAGAGAACAGAAGCAGGTCAAAGCAAAAAAGCTTATCCCTGCTCTAGGGGAAAGGTAGCTGCTAAGAGGGAAAAAGAGACATAAGATCAAGGGAGGGAATATAAAACAAGCCACACATTTTAGAGATAAGGTTGATGACTACGGGAATGAGTTGATCTAAGAGGAGAGATTCTACTTAAAGAGCAACTGAATTGGAGGGTGGCGAAGGATTATGAAGGGGAGGAGCTGGAGAAGGACTCTGAATTGCTGAGGAAGGTGAGGATGCACGTTTTGGGGTGGTGCAGACGAGATAATCTGGTGAGGGAGCAGGAAAAGTAGTAGGAGGATTTGGGGAGGGAGCAGGAACATGAGCGGCAGGGTTTGGAAAAGAAGCAGGAACAGGAACGGAAGGTTTTGGAAAGGAGGTAGGAACAGGAACGGAAGATTTTTGAGAGGAGGCAGTAACAGGATTGGTGGTAGGCAAGCGATGGCTCCTATGACGAGGGTCTCTGTCGGCTCAGGCAGTGGTGCAGTGGTAGGGGTTGATGAGGCGTTTGGTGATGTCCCTATCATCTTCAGAAACTTTGGACATGC
>NC_090733.1:16226264-16236264 GCF_036898095.1 Palaemon carinicauda | reverse complement strand
GAGGATGAAAAAATTATAGATCTAAAGCAAATCATAAACCAGAATAAATAACGGTGTATTTTCTATAAAAAACAGATTCAAATCGAAATTAATAAATCACAATATCTAGAAACGGAAAAATAACATTGACATTAACACTAACAAGAGATGAACATTGATGGTTATCAAACTCTACTTAATTATGAACAGACCATGCTCGTCCAGGATGTTACCAAATTGTACAGAAAATCTAAGCACAGCTAAACATATTATCTAAATCACAATATTTTACAATGGAATTTGGATGAGAAATATGTATAATGATTTTCCACATAATCTATGTTTGCAATATGATTGTTTCTTTTCATGCTATATCAAATAAAATTAAATTATTTCATAAGCTAATACAAATAATAACAAGTAATAAAATAATATCGAATGAAAATTCCTATTTGACGTCTATGAAAGTAAATTGGAATCTTTAATCTTCAATATTTCCGTATCTGTCATCCAATAAGAAAGCTGTATTCACTATGTCGGCATTGACACTACACTGTTCATCATAAACAAGACCATAATAGTCATTCCGTTGGTATCAATAAAAAGCAAGAAGGTAATCTCTCTCTCTCTCTCTCTCTCTCTCTCTCTCTCTCTCTCTCTCTCTCTCTCTCTCTCTCTCTCTCAATTGCAAAGATATTGCTTTAGGAGATGGAAATTAATTTTACTGAAACAGTTTTAGCAAAGGTCAGTAACAGGTAGCAATGTTCCAGATCTTTTTTTCAGAGTGGCAGGTCAGCGTCTGACTTCCCACACTTCATGCATCGTGAATTGAGAAAGTCCGAGAAACGATAAACGGGTATTTGTGGAAGTCCTTTTTTTTTTTTTTTTAATATTCAAATTCGATGAATTTCAGTAACGGGATTTATGTCAGAATGAGTATAAAAAGATTTCATTGTCTTTTCTTAAGAGGGATTAATCAAATGAACATAATTTGAGTGGGGGTGGGGGCCCATATGTTCATGATATCCTTCAACATTTATTTGTCTTTCATGGATTATGTAACCGAATAGTTTATCTGGTTTTGTCTGCATTTAGTATGAAACTACTTTTATCTAGTTTAGTACATTTGTTTTGAATATGCCTTCATTCTTAAATTAATATTCCTAATTTATCTCATAAGTACTCACAGACATAACTGATTCCAATCAAATTGTATACAACCTTAGAATCCAAATTTATCATAAATAACTCACCATATTCATTATATTGCAAGTGTTTCTGTGATAATTTTAGGCTACTAAGATTATCACATTTGTCTCACTCATATACGAGTCGGTCTATCACAATGATAAATAGTAGAGTTAATATTAACAATTACTACTCCTACTCCTACTACCGCTTTAAATTGAACTCAAAAAAAGCCCCAACCTAGAATAACTGCCGTAACCTCTAACCTGGTAGAGGTGAATTTCAGTAACGGGATTTATGTCAGAATGAGTATAAAAAGATTTCATTGTCTTTTCTTAAGAGGGATTAATCAAATGAACATAATTTGAGTGGGGGTGGGGGCCCATATGTTCATGATATCCTTCAACATTTATTTGTCTTTCATGGATTATGTAACCGAATAGTTTATCTGGTTTTGTCTGCATTTAGTATGAAACTACTTTTATCTAGTTCAGTACATTTGTTTTGAATATGCCTTCATTCTTAAATTAATATTCCTAATTTATCTCGTAAGTACTCACAGACATAACTGATTCCAATCAAATTGTATACAACCTTAGAATCCAAATTTATCATAGATAACTCACCATATTCATTATATTGCAAGTGTTTCTGTGATAATTTTAGGCTACTAAGATTATCACATTTGTCTCACTCGTATACGAGTCGGTCTATCACAATGATAAATAGTATAGTTAATATTAACAATTACTACTCCTACTCCTACTACCGCTTTAAATTGAACTCAAAAAAAGCCCCAACCTAGAATAACTGCCGTAACCTATAACCTGGTAGAGCACCAAATGCTGCTGAACGCCAAGCCTAGCAACAAAGAGCTGCGTTTCTTACGGAGATGAGAGGACATGAACTGTATCACAAAAGACAGCGATGACAACTTCCAACTATTCACTTTAGAAGAACTAAATGCTGTTATGAAACATATCACATCTGGGAAGGTAGCCGGGCCAGATGGCATAACAACAGAAATTATCTTACATTTCGAAGACAAAGTAAAAGAATGGCTTCTGTTGCTATTCAATTCCTGTGCAATTATCTCCCAAATCCCAAGTATTAAGAGATGAACGAGAGCAGTGGTCTTACTGAAACACTGGAAAGACCCATCATCCACCAAAAGCTATTGACCTACATTATTACAGTGTATTCTCTATAGATTATACGAGATAGGAGCAACTCGGGATGGGTATAATGTTTGGAATGTGCAGTTTCCCTTGTTAGATATATATATATATATATATATATATATATATATATATATATATATATATATATATATATATATGTGTGTGTGTATATATATATATTTATATATATATATATATATATATATATATATATATATATATATATATATATATGTATATATATTATATATATATATATATATATATATATATATATATATATATATATATATATATATATATATATTTATATATATATATATATATATATATATATATATATATATATATATATATATATATATATATATATATATATATGACTACATGGCAGCTGAAACTTATTTTGATATATGAAGTAGTTTAGGAGCCATTTACTACGGAGCCAAAAAAGATAGTTCCAGTCATAACAAAAAACTTCTGTTGTGTCTCATCTATAGCATATATCAACATGAAAATTGACATAGCCAATGTAAATGTCAGTCAAATGAATAACTGAGAATATAATTCAGATATGTGAATTAGTTTAGGAGAAATTTACGTCACTGCCGAAAATTGGCATCCCGTCCATACCGAAAAATGGGTGTTATGACCTCTCTAGGGCATGTATCAATAGGAAAGTTTTAATGCAAGTGGTTCATATAACTTCCAATGAACTATGTGAAAACTATTTCAATACCTCTGTTTTAGTATAGTACAGAAATATCAGCTCTCCTCCAGCCCTGCCCTTACTCTAAACTCTACAGCGAAAAGGAATGACCGGGATATAGGGTGAGGTGAGAGACCTTCAAAAAATTTTGGTGCTTCAAATTGGGTCACTCACTTCTTTCGCGAAACTAACGAATGATTTTAGGCCATATCCAATAAACTGTCAAAGAGAAACTGTCGACAGAACTAGCTGGCTTTAGACCAGGTAGATCAGGCAACAGTCTGGTATGAAACTTGATGCAAGACACTGAGGACGGGTTTGAGAAGAAGCAAATCACTACTATAGTAATTGTTGACCTTATGACAGCATATGACACTGTAAACCAAAGAACACTCCTGAAAGAGGCACAAGCTATACGGAATACCAGCATGGTCCATATTATTGAATCATTGTTTCCCAGTAGTCAATTTTTCGTAGAAAGGGATGACAGGAAATCCAATGGAGGATACAGAACAAAGGCCTTCTATAAGGGTCAATGTTGGTTTGATGCTATTCAACATCTATACAAATGACCAGCTGCAATACCAGAACATCCACATGTACATAAACAAACGACCTTTGCATTTCCATACAATCATACTCTTTCACCACCATAATAGAACGACTGTCAAATGACCTAACTACCCTTACCACCTAGTACAAAAGTGGCACCTTAGTGCCAATCCAAGCAAAACACAGGTGCATGGCTCCCAACTGAACAATCACCAGGCAAACAGAAAGCTAAAGTTCAAATGGTGTGACCAAGAACTGGAAAATCACCCTTACCCAGTCTACTTAGGTTTCACCCTTGACAGAATGCTCACCTTCAGAACAGACACAAATAAAAGCAAACATAAAGTAGCAATTCTTAACAGTCTCCTCAGCAAACTCTGACATTCAGCTGGGAAACAGATCCTGGGACTCTACTGTAGAATGCTGTGTGCTAGTGATGTGAAGATCATACCATACGCATAAGGTAGGCCCAGAGCTAATTAAGTCATGCTGGATTATTACTAGAACTTTAAAATCTACACATCTCCCATTCTTATCTAAAATAGCCTTAATCCCACCATTCCAAGTCCGACAGGAAACGCTAGTAAAAATTTAAAGGAATAAACTAATTAATTACCCTAGACACCTACTCTACAATCATCAGGAAGCAAGGAGAAGACTAAAATCAAACATACGTTTCGCAGTAACCCAAGGACTAGAGCAATCTGGGCAGCAGATCACAGGCTAAATAAGTGGCAGGAAAGTGACTGATGGTCATCTAATGAGGTGCTTCCTTATCGAAGTTAAAAATACTCACAGTCATTTTTCTAGAGGAATGAAGGTATTTTTATCTCAATTGCTTGGCCATTATGTTCCTGTTTATCTTGACAATATGACAATTATAGATAAAACTGTAGAGTTTGATAACAATATTCGCAAAATCTCAGAACCATTGCGCCATAATGTTATGAAATTAAATTTATCAATGTGCAAATTTTTTTATAAGCAGGTCGAGTTTGTACATCATGTAATACCCCAGAAAGTATTCAACCCTTTCCAAGAAAAGTAGAAGTTATTACCGTAACTTCTTAAAAGGTTTTGAAGAAATAGTGAGACTCATAGATGCTTTAAAGAAACAAAAAGTTATAAATTATGGAGGAGAAGAAGAAAGGCCCTTTTACCAAGTGAAAGCTGCTTCAAATAGCGATTAGTTACTTGCATAGCCTAGATTTGATCGTTGGCTTTTTGGTAAGAATAGGTATGAGCAGCATAGGCTAACTATCGCCGGTGGGATTTGTTAATGAGACGAGGCTAGGGAGCAACTCGTTTGTTTCGCTTTTAAGGCATTAAAGGCGGCAACTAAGAATAATAGCCTACATTTGATTGAGAAGCATTGGCCATTTCTTGGGTTCTGGAGAGGCACGCATCATTTTATTAGGTGATATGATTGAGTTGCAAACTGAATCAAGTAAGGGTCGATGACCCTTACTTGACTTATTTTACGAGAAAGACTTGACATCTAGAAAAGTGAGGTGTATTGAAAGATTGTTAGAGTTTAATATTAACGGATTTGCCAACAAAGTAGGCAAAGCTAACAAAGTAGCTGAGGCCCTTTCCAGAAGTCCATTAATAGGAGTAACTACTAGGTCACAAAAGAGAAATGAGGAACAGTCCCAAAATATTGATTTAGGTAGTCACAAAGATAATTACACAGAAAATGCGAGGAACAATCAGAAAAAAAGAGCCCCGTGAGAGAAAGAAAGAGGGAAAATCCGTGAGGGACTGAAAGAAAAGAGGAATCGATTGAAGGACATTCAGAGAGTTACCAATCCTTTCTGAATGTGTCTCATGAAAAAAAAATGTACAGAGAATAATGTCTAATATTGTGCTTATGAGAAGAGAGTATGTGAACTTTTCTTCTGGATAGGAATGAGAAAATTTCTAGAAAAGTATATAGAATGGTTTCATGTTTATAACTGTGTTGAGGAACATTAATATAAGGTGCCAGTAGAAAGGAAGTTGCATGTGATTCCTAAACAATTATATAGGGTTATGCGAAGGCCCCAGTTAGGTATTAACTGATGAGGTGAGTGAATATAATTCTTTATTTCTACAAACAGCGAGCTTTTATTACAACAGTTTCCGTGAAAGGTCCTAAAAATTAAAACAGTTTGATACAAATACATATATGCATTAACAAGTTATCAATGGGATAGGAGAGCGATAACTACAATATATAAAAAACAAATACCGTGACAGTGTACGTGTATGTGATATGGGTGCGGTACAAGGCCCACCCCCCTTAAAAATGACATAAATGTGAAATAGGCACCTTGTCCTTGAGAGGCCTACTGTTAGTGGGTCATCTGGCAGGAGATATGCAAATTTCAGGCAATCAATGATGCCTCAGACTTCTTTGTCGCAGATGTTCAGGGGAATGTTTTTTGCGTATGACGGATGACAAGGAACAGACCTGTATAAAGGGGCATTAACAGTGGCTTGCTAGTGTCGTTGTGCAGGAAACCATGCGTTACCAAGTGCAGATCTGTCAGTATGTGTTACCTAGCTGTGGGCTTGTTAGTCTGGCAGCATGGAGTAAATTTTCCCACGACGTGACGAAGGTGCTGGAGATTGTCGGAAAAGGTTGCAGCCGAAAATAATTCGGCTGGGATGACCAACAGGTCACCATACACCATTTCAGCTGCCAGACCTCCAGCGCATATTTAGGAGGGGTCCTTAGTCCCAAAAGGACTCAGGGTAGCTGGGTAAACCAGTTGGAGTTCTTGAAGCAGGATATCAAAGCTGCTCTGAGGGGTATGGTGAAAACTTTTAACTATACCGTTGGTTGCAGGGTTGTATGCGGTGGTTTGATGAAGGGTGATATCCAGGAGATTCGCCATTGATGTCCACAATTGAGAGGTGAATGTGGTACCCCTGTTAGAAGTAATATGCCCAGGGATACCAAAATCTTGCTATCCATCCCAAGATTAAGGCTGATGTACACAAGGCAGACATTGCAGTTTCCATGGGAATGGCTTCAGGCTAATAAGTGGAACGGTTAATGACAGTAAACAGGTAAGGACGTCCTTGCGATGTGAGTAGGGGACCTACAACATCAACATGAATGTGGCAAAGTGCCTCTGTGGTTAAGGAAAGGTGTGAATTCGTGTGTCAATGTACTTCTGAGGTTTGGCGTGAAGCACTGGTACGGACCCAATCCCTAGTATCAATAATAATGCCATGCTAAATGAACTTTGTCTTCAGCAGCTGCTCAGTAGAATGGCGGAAGGGATAGTAAAGGCAATAAATGAAATCAAACACCTGTCAGTGCATGGAGGAAGGTACCTATGATCTAGGTCTACTAGTGCTAACATCAGAGAGGATGGTGGCATAGAAAACATCGAGAGGCTGATATCCTACATGCTTGGTATTCTTGATCTTTTTATTGTACTTCTGCCTAGGCATTGTAATTCAGTCCAAAGTGGAATGCGGCCAATGTGTTTCCTGACAGAGCATTGAGAACCAAATTCATTTTCCCAGGGACTGTGCTGGAGGATACAATTGTACTCAGCCATGGTGGAGATATGTTGGCGTTGACAGGCTGACCAGGTGTCGGACTGTCGAGTAAAGGCATGCAGCAGTGGCATGTAGTCTGTGCAAATAACAAACAGTGCAACTTGAAAGAACTGTTGAAAGGGATGGACAGCCAAGTGAACCGCAAGCGGTCGAAGATAAAATAGCCAATATCCGCCTTGGACAGTTTCATCCTGATGAAGGCCTGTAGTTGGGTGAGCCGTTGACCACGTCCTCAAGGACTGCCCCAATACGGATATCGCTGGCATCTTTGGAAAGAAGGAGAGGTACATGTGGCACACGGAAAAGTAAGAGCAGCAACGGTTGATAGGGCATTCTTTGAGATGGTGAAAGACGCTTCTTTTAGCTCGGTCTTAAGGGAGGCATGGGGGGGGGGGCAAGAGTGGCAGCAATAGCTGGCAGAAAACAGTGATGACAGTTCATCATGGCCAAGAATTCTTACGTGGGGAAGATCTGAACGACTGCTACCTTCTCAGGGAGGGCAGGGGACACCTTCAGGCAAGATGGGTGCCCTAAGAATGGTACTTCGTTGGTGCCAAAGGTACACTTTTTGTACTAGACTACAATATTGTTCTGTTGTAGGCGGTCGAGCACAATGCACATATGACGGAGGTAGTCCTCTTCTAAGGAAGTATATTGTCCACCTAACATACACAAAATGAGAAGAGAAGCCCCCTAAGATGCTGTCCATGAAAAGTGACCTCACCAATACTAAGGTCAAAACAGGAGTAATTGATCGTGTATATACCAAATGGGGTGGTGATGACGGTTTTGGGAATGTATTCGGGTTTCATGGGTATCTGATAATACCCCTTCAGGTCAAGCATGGAGAAAACCTTCGTCACGTCAGCAATGTTTGGGAGAGTGTAGTGGTTCTGTCTGCATGTTCAGGCGCTTCTAATCCCCACACAGACACAGATAACCATCTTTGTTCAGGACAATTTTCAAGAGTGACGACCATTTTGGAAAGGCCCATTTTTGTCATTCCCGTAAACATTTCTTTAGCGTCTGCCAAAAGATCCTGTGCCAGAAGTCTGAATCTGGCAAACAATGGGAGCCCTATCGTCTTGATATGCTGATAAATACCGTTTTTCGGGGGAACCGTGGGCGTTTGACGAAGTTCTTAATGGAAAACTTCTGGGCATGATGTGAGGTGGGCGTAGGCATTCAAGGTAGCTCTGATGTGGAGAGCGAAGTCTGAGCGGGCGGGTTGGAGAGGCGTTGAAGTGTACGAATCCGTGTTGACTAGTTATTGCTGAGCTACATCGACCAGGATGTGGAAGTGTGACAGGAAAGCGGCACCTATGATTGGTAATTTGACGTCAGCAACAAGAAACTTCCAAATATCTTTGATGCTTCCAAACGATGTTGTGAGGGATTTATAATCGTGGATGGATATCTCAGATACATTGGTGGCTACCAAGCAGACGTTGGACGACCTAGACTGACTATGTCTTGCCTTGGGAGAGGCCTTGACAGAAGAAAATGGCAAGCACCCGTGTCTACCAAAAATCACAATCCAGTAATTGCTTCATGTAGAAAGAAAAGTTTAGTGACAGGTGACGCCACCACCGCAAGAGGTGGCCTACTAACATGTTTTTCGCCAACTAATAACCATTCGCACATATATATATATATATATATATATATATATATATATATATATATATATATATATATATATATATATATATATATATATATATATTTGAATACATATATATATATATATATATATATATATATATATATATATATATATATATATATATATATATATATATATATATATATACATATATGTATATATATATATATATATATATATATATATATATATATATATATATATATATATATATATATATTACTTGCTAAGCTACAACCCTAGTTGGAAAAGCAAAATGCTACAAGCCCAGGGGCCCCAAACAGGGGAATTAGCCCAGTAAGGAAAGGAAACAAGAAAAAATAAAACATTTTAAGAACAGAAACATTAAAATACATAATTCCTATATACACTATAAAAACTAACAAAACAAAAAGAGAAATTAGATAGAATAGTGTGCCTGATTGTACCCTCAATCAAGAGAACTCTAACCCAAGACAGTGAAAGACCATGGTACTGAGCCTATGGCACTACCCAATACTAGAGAACGATAGTTTGATTTTGGAGTGTCGTTCACCTAGAAGTGCTGCTTACCATAGCAAAAGAGTCTCTTTCACCCTTACCAAGAGGAAAGTAGCCACTGAACAATTGTAGCGCAGTAGTGAACCCCTCAGGAAAATCAGATGGAGCTGGAAGAGAAATGGTAGGAATGATTATGACACCAAGAGCAGAAGAGGCATTAACCGAGTGGAGCGCTGTAAATAGTAGATTGTTACTAGGAAAGTTAAAATCAAAGCAGTACACTATAAGTATTAAAGTTTGCTATGCCGCAACAAAGATTTCCCTGAAGAGAAGCAAAAATGAATACTATGTAGAACTGCAGAGAGTAATAGATGAAATCCGTAAGAAAGATATGAAGACTGTGATTGGGGACTTCAATGCTAAAGTTGAAAGAAATAATGAAGGGATAGAGAATGTGATGGGTGGCAAGGGTCTTAGCGAAGTTGCAAATAAAAATGGGGCCCATTTCATAAGTTTTTGTTCAGCAAACATTCTTGCCATTGAAGGTACACTTTTTTCAACACAAGAAGATCCACAAGTATACATGGACTTTACCATGTAGCATTCACAAAAAAAACAGGTAGATCACATTGCCATTAATAAAGAGGGAAGGAGGACTCTCAGAAATGTAAGAAGCTATAGAATACCTAA
>NC_090733.1:16206264-16208764 GCF_036898095.1 Palaemon carinicauda | reverse complement strand
AAGCTTATGCAACATACATAATGAACTAATTAAACGACATGGGCAGAGATTAATATCTAGATCAGGAATAAGAAATTTAATAGACCGTAAATTCGTGTACAAAAAATTAGAATGAGAATCAGCAGCTGAACACCAGACTTGAGAACAACACTCGAAACAAGATAAAATTAAAGAATTAAAACACTTCTTCAGAATATATAGATCTCCAATAAGCGAATTTTTTGTGCAATTGAAGAAAACACAGGCCTTATGTATTCCTCAAAAGTAAATTTGCTTTCGAGAGTCACACCTAAAATTTTAAAAGTCATACAAAGTTAAAGAAACATTATCAATGCTGAGGTCCGGATGTTGAGGAGCCACAGTCCTTGACCTACTTATGATCATACTTTAAGTTTTGTTAGTATTCAACTTCATACCCTATAATTTGCACCATGCACTAATTTTAGCAAGATCTCTATTAAGGGATTCAGCAACCCCATATCTACATTCAAGAGATAGAATTGATACAAAGAGACTGGAATCATCTGCATATGCAACAAACTTGTTTTCTAGAGCAAACTACATGTCATATGTATATAGTATGAAAAGTAATGGGCCGAGAACACTACCCTGAGGAACACCAGATATCACATTCCTATAGTCACTATGGTGCCCAACAACAACGACTGTTTGCAATCTATTGCTTAAAAAATCAGTAAGGTTGCTAAGAAACGACCCACACAATCCCAGCTGCTTGAGTTTGAGAACAAGGGCCTCGTGATTAACACGGTCAAAGGCTGCACTAAAATCAAAGCCAATCATACGAGCTTTCTGACAACAATCTAGGGATTTATGTACAGCATTGGAGATTGTAAGAAGAGGCGTTTTGCCAAAACCTGTTCAAAAACTTTAGATAATATGGGGTAGTTATGGAAATTGGGCGGTAATCAGTTGTACTTGAGCTACCACAAGCACATTTACATAATGGAGTATCATTACCAATTTTCCAACAAGTGCTAAAAGGTCCTCTTCTTGCTATTTTGCGCAAAATTACAGAAAACTTTGGAGTTAAGAAATCTAGACCTCCATAAGCATTAAGGGCCATCAAGAGAGCTTGAATTTCACGAGATCTAAAAGCTAAACTAGTTAGTTTAGCCTCAGGGAAACGAGAATGAAAAAGTTTGACTTTTTCAGTACTCTTCTTGCTGTCAAACACATCTGCCAAAATGTTTGCCTTTTCCTTTGGACAATGAGCGACAGAGCCATCTGTTTTAAGTAAATGAGGAACTTACATCTGTACCAAAGAGTGCAGATTTGAGGTTAGACCGTTACTTACGCTCCTGGGTTTTACTGGAAAGGGCTTCATTAATGGTTAAATTGTATTCTTTTTCCGTTGAACATAAATTCTCTGAGCAAAAGCTCTAAGCTGAGCATAGTTATTCCAGGTCACATCTGATCTGTTACCTTTCCAAAGATGATAGGCCTCCTACTTCTCCAAATAATCACGTCTACAATAATCATTAAACAATGGTGTATCGTTCACTCGGTATCTTAGTACATTAGGAGGGATACGCGTACTAATTATGTTAACTAGATTCTTATTCAAAGGAACTATAGGATCAACACTGCTATACTTTTTCAAGGCCAGGAAATTCATATATATGCCTGAGAAGCACAGTCACTTCATACATGTATATATTTAGACATATATATATATATATATATATATATATATATATATATATATATATATATATATAGTTTTATATGTATATATATATATATATATATATATATATATATATATATATATATATATATATATATATATATATATATATATATATATATATATATATATCATACCTGGGATCGAACGCTAGCCCCTTCTAATGAAAGGCCAGGTCGAAACCAACCATGTCACGAGAGCCCATAAAAGAAATTGGAACCTTACCGCTACCAGCTGTCCGAGGATTTACCTGGCGAGACATCAGTCTCTTACCAGCGTGTTTTACCCAATTTCCCGGGCCACCACGTGACACAATTGGTAGTAATTCATTCAAATCACCCCTAATGAGTCAATATGGATATCAACACAACATCGTGTTCAAATAGAAATAAATTTCTACCTCATACCTGGGATCGAACGCTAGCCCCTTCTAATGAAAGGCCAGGTCGAAACCAACCATGTCACGAGAGCCCATAAAAGAAATTGGAACCTGACCGCTACCAGCTGTCCGAGGATTTACCTGGTGGGTATTGCAGATCCGTTGGCAGCTACTAAGCAGACGTCGGCAGATGTAGACAGACTACGTCGTGCCTTGAAGAGTTTCCTTGGCAAAAGAGAACGACAAGCACCCGTGTCTACCAAAAATCGCACGCCCGTTCCTGCATCCTGTAAAAAGAAAAGATTAGAAACATGGGAGGCCACCGCCACAAGCGATGGCCTACTTACACGTTTTTTGGCCACTGACAATCCTTGGCACATTTCTTCGCGGTTGCCCCGAATCTGCAGTGGTAG
>NC_090733.1:16198898-16203741 GCF_036898095.1 Palaemon carinicauda | reverse complement strand
TGTTAATCCATTTTTCAGTTCACTAACTTTAATAAAGAAGAAATGAATGAAATTAAAGAGTTTTGCTAATCAACGCAAGGATAACTAAACAATTCCACGTTGTATCAAATACACTCTTACAAAACATGAAATACTATTTTTGTGAAACATATCCACCGGCATTATTTCATAACACAAAATAATGATGAAATTATAATGAAATAATGTTTTACCCAGAAGCTTTATATATATATATATATATATATATATATATATATATATATATATATATATATATATATATATATATATATATATTTTCATATATATCATCAACGTAACATACATAGCTGGGAAGCTCCCAGATGATACCATCCATGAAGCGTTGAAAGTGGCCTCAGCATTATGAAGACCCATGAAGGAGTATTTGAAGGTGTATGGAGCAACGTTGGTGGCGATGGTAGTCTTAGGGCTATCGTCCAGTTTACTGGGCAACTGATAATACCCATTACGGAGGTCGAACGTGGAGAAACCCTTACTTTGTGCAATAAGGAGATCATGTCGGTGATGTTTTGGAAGGGAGTAGTAATCTAGTTCTGTCTGCATGTTAAGGCACCTGTAATCCCCATACTGCCGCAAATAGCCATCTTCATTCAGGGTGATATGTAAGGGTGACGACATTGGCCTTCAGGCCTTTTGTCAAAGGCCCATATCTTTTATTTCAGTGAATGTTTGTTTAGTGGCTCCTAAATGATCTGGTGCTAAACGCCTTAATCTGCCGAACACTGGGTTGCTCATAATTTTTATATGGTGATAGATACAGTGTCTGGCGGGATCCGTGGGAGTTTTCTTTCGGTGTGCTGATGTGGAAAGCGATTCCGGTAGGGCAGTTTGAATAGGTGTCAATGAGTAAGAGATTCCACTGACCAATACTCAGTGGGCGTCATCAACTTGGAGGTGGAAATGTGTGACGAAATCTGCACCAAGAATTCGCAATGTGACGTCAGGAGCACAAAAATTCCAGTTACATTTTGAGCTTCCAATCGAAAACGTGAGTTTTTTATAACCTTTGGTAGCTGCAAGGTAGAAGTTGTCAGGCTTAGACAGACAACGTTGTGTCCTGGAGAGTGTCCTTGGCAGAAGAGAACCTCAAATCACCCATCTACCAAAAATCATACCTGCATCATATAACAAGAAAAGATTAGTGAAAGGGGAGGCAACCGTGACAAGTGATGGCCTGCTTACACGTGTTTTGGCCCTTGACAATCATTTTCACATTTCATCCCACCGGCCAAGAAAGTGGAATGTCAGTAAGTATCCTTAGAAGCAGTCAGAGATTGAGTGAGTGGTGGGTGGTGAGCGGTTTCCTCACCATTCTGGCTTATCATGGGGTAGGTGTCTGTGTCCTATCGTATTCACATCAGCTTCGGTTGTTGTTGAATTACTTTCCTCTTCATCAGAAGTGCTGGCGTTAATGGAGGTCTTGAAGGTGGTGAAGTGGCTGTCCATACGAATGTCAATTTTGGTCATCAGGTTCATCATGGGCAAAATATCAACATAGGATATAGTAGCGTGCATTGTTTAGGGGGAGCATTTTACTGAAAGGGTACCACCCACCCATTGAGATTCTACCACTAAAGAGTTATGGGGTCGTTTGGCTGGCCAAGCAGTATTATATTGGGTACTTCTCTCAGGTTGCGATTCATTTCACCTTTGCCGACACATACACCAAAAAGTATGTCCTATTCCTTACACATTCTCCTGTGTCCTCATAAAAATGACAACACTGAGATTACCAAACAATTCTTCTTCACCCAAGGGGTTAACTAATGCAGTATAATTGTCCTGTGGCTACTTTCCTCTTGGAAAGGGTAGATAAGTCTTTCTACACTGGGCTACTTTTCCTTTCGAAGCCCTTGGGGTTATTGCATCCTACTTTTTTTTTTTATTAGGGTCGTAGCCTGTGTCGTTTCTTTTATAAAACTAACGTTATCTAGGATCGAGATTTCAAAACTTGCAATAAATTAAAACAAATCATAGTTTAGACTAACGTCAACGCTTCGTATATAATTCTAGTCTCCCAATGGGTTTCTTGAGTTTGAGGAAAAATAAGTAAATAAATAAGTAAATAAATAAATAAATAAATAAATGAATAAGAGTGGTGGTGAGTTATCTTCGCTATTAGGAATACATTTAATTCTACCTTTCTATTACTTTACTTTTACTTTACGAACGGTAAACTGTAATCAGGTCAGACATATTCAGCCACACGTGTTATGTGCAGAATCTACCAAATAACAATAAAAACACATTTTAAATAATAATAATAATGATAATAATTTGTTGATGTCCTTGTAGAAACAAGCAATAATAGCTTTAATACCTCGGTGTACGTAAAACCAACGAATCTCGGCCTATGTCTGAATGGTGACAGCGATTGCCTTAGTCGGTATAAAACTGCCACCATTAAGGCTTTTATTCAGAGAGCCATTTCTCACTGTTCTTCATGGAGAGGCACCCACGAGGAACTTGACAGAGTTACTAAAATTCTGGTGAATAATGGCTTCACGAATAAGGACATTAATCGGCAAATTAAAAAAGAAATCGAGAAATGGTACCAGAATGAAGGCCCTGATGATACCAACACGCCAGCAAAAATAAATCTATACTATAAAGGCATTATGAGCGTAAACTACAAAGAAGAAGAAAAGATTATGAAAAATATAATAAAAAACAACGTTTTTGCCACGGCAGAGGATACTAAAATCAACCTCATAATTTATTACCAATCAGCAAAAAACACGAGACTTGATAATGAAAAACAACCCTGCCCCTGCCATGCAAGATGACTTGAAAAAGACGAACGAAGTGTACCGATATAAATGCCCCGTCCAGGAATGTCCTGGCATCTACATCGGGATGACGACGATGTGTCTTTCTAAGAGATTATCTTGCCACGTGCAACAGGGTGCAATAAAATGCATTGCCTCCAAAAACATAATTTCAAGACAACAAGGGAGCATATAGTGAAAAATGTAACCATCACGGCCGTGCCGCTGACAGCAGACGTCTCCGGATAATGGAAGCTCTTTTTATTCAACAACAAAGACCTTACCTCAACACCACGCAAGAAGGGACCTTATTGCCAACATGTATAAGGTCCACCACCAACAATAGTCCAGGCAATAACAATTATGACAGGACTGATATAGCCGAAGGTCAAAACAGGGATTATCTCCTTACAGAACCAGAGTCAACAATCCCACCAAACATCCCGGCGAGGCAGACGCCACCACCCACTAGGATTAATGGTCTCCACCCTAGGGCGGTTCTTAAGCACTGAAGATGGAATGTCGAAGCAGGACTCCGTATATAAGCCATCAAAACAACACCTGCATTTCAGTTCACTCTTGACAATGAGCAGAAAACCTTCTCATTGCTCGAAACCGGTTGAGTCGAAGAATGTGTTAAACTTAACTCTATGTAATTTATAATTTTTTGTACAAAAGTAACCATTACTTTTTGTGCACTAACATTGTGATAGTGTTTTATACTTTGTACATATTATCTGTACTTTTACAATGTGTTGTGATATATTAAAGACAAATTGTGAATGATATGGTCTTCATCACCTTCCTATTGATATGTCCCTTTCCCAGTTACTGGCGGATTGTTCAAATGAAGAGAAAAAGATAATAAGATCAATAGAAAAAGTTAATTACAAAATTAACGCCACTGAGGCAGCAATCACTTTCAATAAAACCTGCTTAAAAGAGGGTCTACTCCCGAAATATAATAATAATAATAATAATTATTATTATTATTTTTATTATAATAAATAATAATAATAATAATAATAATAATAATAATAATAATAATAATAATAATAATAATAATAATAATAATAATAGTGAGGATGGAGATAGGATGGCTCGGGAGTCTAGGCCATGCTATTGGCTTGATAGCTCTTGTTGTTCGTATTCTGCGGTTGTCTCCTACCTCCAAGGATGGCTTTCCATTTTTCTCCTTAGTGGTATTGTTTAGCCCTCTATAAACAGTTGATGTGAAGAGAATTGGTTATATCTATTTGTTTTATAAATAATTTGGTGAAATAAGCTTAACTAGAGTTACAGTTATCCCGTAGGTGTTGGGTAGCTCTAGCCATATATGACAGATGATTTGCTTGTGAGATTGCCACCGTGAGACTGCCAGTTGATGTCCGGTTATACCCCACCCACAACGTTCTTTATGTTGAATACATAACTATGGTGGCTAAAAATCAGACACATTAAGAATTTATTTCTTTTTGTTTTTTATCTTAATTAAAGATTACTGGGTTAATTTTTCAATAATGATCTAGCTGATATTTGGATAAGAAATATAGCGCAAATTCTCTAAAAGTCATGCTTAATGTACTAACTCTTTTATTGAGTGAAGTTTCAAAATGCTTCGTCCCGGAAACCTAGTCTTATTAGAAATGTGGAGAATGTGAAGATCGCCAGTTCGTGATTTTCGAACGAAAATCACTGAATTGAGTTATCACCAGTTTTGCCATATACTGTACCACTCTGAAAAATCATTCCTATACACATTTATGATTAGATTATCGCTAATTGCTTATATTTTTCTTGGGAAGGTAGTGAGTGGTGGCTGTGTACAGAAATGAAGAGTTGGACAGCAACGGAGAGAGAATATCAGATTTCAATGCAGAAGGACACATTATCATGCATCTTTGAAATAATCTTTCTTTTATTAATTTTAAGTCTGAAATTATTTTTCAAAATACTTGAGCTGTAGATTATTTGACGAGGAGTTGAAACTTCACGAAAGATATCTAACATGTTTTCATATTAACATCACAATT
>NC_090733.1:16188898-16193898 GCF_036898095.1 Palaemon carinicauda | reverse complement strand
ATATAGTGGTCTCGCCCTATATTAAGTAAAGCATAGTTTGTAAAGGACCACTGCGTCAATATGAAATATCGACCAGTTTTCCGCACAATACTTGTATTGGACAAAGGTTTTATATCCGCATAGGAGGGGAACCAATGCAACATAGCTTGCATAAAGGAACAATTCTATTAGAATTATCCCAGATAATGTACATAGAATGAATGCTCAATTATACCAATAAATTGACACAGGTGAAGGAGACGCAAGGTTCTCAAGAACCAGATTATTGACAGGCAATAAATAGACAGGTTAACCACAATTATATATATATATATATATATATATATATATATATATATATATATATATATATATATATATATATATATATATATATATATATATATATATATATATATATATATATATATATATATATATAAGAAGAGGATAACCCCAAACTTTAAGCATAAGTATGATAGTAAACAGAGCTTGTTTGTCTGAAAGAAAAAACATTAGATGCCACTTTTAAGATACCGAGGTATCAAAGTCATAAAAGCCTGTATTACAAATCAATGACATTAGCGTTAGAAACGCTCGGCACACATGTCTGCACTTATGCTAGGTTCACCTTCGGAAATGGAACAGTCTGGATGAGCAACACAGTGCCCTCACTTAGTTTGTAGTACAGTATGTAACTACACACTCACCCTGGAATTAATCGTCCCAATTAAGACCACTGTTCCTCGCAGAGTTAAACAGTAGGGTTAACACCGCGACCCACTGCTACCACAGATCTCTTTTAGTTCCTCTACTTGCTTCGTATAGTGGCGAAAGAACACTCTGGAAGACTTCCAGCCAGTGTATGAACGGAGATGTTCAAAATCCATACAATTAAAGAAATTTAAGAATGAGGCAACTTTCCTCGGATCGTGACCTGCGGGTGTATTGTCAGGATCCGCTCCGCGAATAAAATATGTGATTTTCGCTCTGAGTTGATTCAGAGATAAATTTGAGCCTGATGTTTCTCCCCTGAATAGTTGACCACCCTTGAAGTCTGAAGTTCTATGAAGATAGACCTTTAGGCATTCTACTGGACATAGAGATGCATCTTCTTTCAGAGGGCAGATTCTCCAGGGACCCCACCTGTTAGTGGGTAACTCATTCTTGGCGAGAAACGTAGGATCCGGAAACAGGTTCAGTTCTTCCCCATCCAGGAACTGAACACGACCTGCCTCTCTCGAGAGGCTACAATCTCACTAACCCTGGCCCCGGACGCGAGTGCAAAATAGGAAAATAACTTTTTGTGTCAAATCCTTTAACGCACACTCTTCATTGCTCAACAGAGAAGCAAAATGAAGAACTTGTCTAAAGACCATGAAATGGGCTTTGGAGGTGCTGAAGGTCTGAGCCAAGCACAGGCTTTCGGGACTTTAGTAAAGATCTCGTTACCTAGGTCGACCTGGAAGGCATATAGAATGGGTCTTGTCAAAGCAGACTTACACGCTGAAATCGTGTTCGCTGCCAACCCTTGACCATGGAGGTGGGGAAAAAAGATAAGCAGAAGTCTGTCAAGATCTCCTGCGGAATCTTCGCCTTGACAAAAGGCCACCCATTTTCTCCAAGATGACTCATATTGCCTTCTAGTAGATTTGCACTTATATTCCTCAAGGAAGTCTATACTGGCTTTCGAAATCCCGAAACGCTTTCTCACCACTAGGGAGAGAAAATCATGAACTGCAGGGTCCGGGTTTTCTGTAATGAAGCGCAGACAGTTGACTTCTGGACTCGCTGGGTCAGAACTGGATCTGGTAGTGGTACAAACTTCAGCTACAGTTCCAATGCCAGGAGGAACCACACGCTGTTCGGCCACTTGTGGGCCACTATTGCCGCTACCCTTTGAAGGATCTCAGTTTGTTGAGGACCCTCAACAGAAGGTTGTGAGGAGGGAACAGATAAATCTTGGACCATCTGTTCCAGTCGAGGGACATAACGTCCACTGCTTCCGCTAAGGGGTCCTCGTACGGGGCAAGTACAGGGGCAACTTCTTGTTGTCTTTCGTCGCAAAGAGGTCTATCTGCAGTTCTGGGACTGATTCAGAATGAAGGAGAATGATCCTGCGTCTAAGGACCATTCCGACTCTATCGGTGTGAACCTGGATAGAGCGTCCGCTGTCACATTGCGGACTCCTTGAAGGTGAACTGCCGACAGGTACCACTTCTTCTTTTCCGCCAATCGGAAGACGGCCAACATCACCTGGTTGAGAGGTGGTGACCTCGATCCTTGTCGATTCAAGTATCTCACAACTACCTCGCTGTCTATCACCACTTTATGTGGAACGAATGACGCGGGGAGACTTTCTTTAAGGTAAGGAGCACTGCCATAGCTTCTAGAAAGTTTTATGAGAAAGGTCTTGAATAGCCTGGACCAAGTCCCCTGGACTTTTTTCCGATGAGAGTGACCTCCCCATCCCTCCTTCGAGGCGTCTGAGTGAATCGTCACCGACGGGGGAGGTGGCTGAAGAAGAACCTGACTTCTTTAGATGTCTGGCTTGGGACCAAGGCCTGAGAAGAGTACTTAGCCGAAGCGGCTGGTCTTCTCAGATCTCTTCACGCGTTTGATGCATAACTTCTCCAAACTCCGATTGCATCCTTTAGCTGTGCTCTTAGCACTGGGTCTGTCACCGAAGCAAACTGGAGAGAGCGCAGTACTCTCTCCTGCTCGTGTCTTGATATCCTTTCGGAATCTTGAAGTCTCTTGACAGAACCTGCTATCTCCTTCCTTTTCTTCGCCGGGGTGGAGAAACGGTGTGACAAAAGGTCCCAGTGGATCTTAGCCACTGGAACTTTTGAGATGGAGAAAGTCGAGACTTTTTCTGTTGATCTTGAAGCCTAGGTACTCTAGGAACTTGATCACTTGACTGGAAGCTTGCAAGCATTCTGTCTCGGATGCTGCCCACACCAACCAGTCGTCCAGGTAGGCTACTACCTGAATTCCCTTTTAGGCGAAATTGTTTGAGAGCTACGCTCGCAAGCTTCGTAAAAAATCCTTGGGGCTATGTTTAGCCCAAATGGCATGGCTCCGAAGGCGTATAGTCTTCGTTGTAGCCTGAACCCTAGGTAGGGGGAGAGTCGATGGCTAATTGGAATGTGCCAGTAGGCGTCTGACAAGTCTATAGAGACGGAATATGCCCTCTTGGGCAGTAAGGTCCTTATGTGTTGCAGTGTTAGCATTTTGAATTTGCAATTCACTATGAACTTGTTAAGTGGTGACAAGTCCAGAATGACTCTGAGCTTTTCCGAGTCTTTCTTGGGAACACAAAACAGCCTCCCTTAGAAATTGATGGGCTTCACCCTTTTTCTCCAACAGTTCTTGAACGTACTCCTCCATAACGGGGGTGGAGTGTTGGAAAAACCGAAGGTACGGGGGTGGAGTGCTGTACCAGCTCCCGCCCAGTCCATTCTTGAGTAGGCTGTGGGCCCAGGGATCGAAGGTCCACCGATCCCGAAATTTCAGAAGTCTCCCTCCTACCGGTATCACCTCACTTGGACTGCCGTCCTGAGGTCTTGCCTTCCTGACCACGACCACCCCTGAATCCCCTTCCCCTTGAGGGGCGTCTAGACGAGCCTCTGGCTGCTCCTCTAGGCTTTGCTCGAAAGGAAGTAAACTGCCCTTAGAACGCTGGGGTGAATGCCGTGGACTGTGTCGACACGGCCTGGGGTACCCACTGAAAGGTGGTCGGGGTTTGTGCCACGATCTGGGGCACTGGGGGCAATGGCAATTGCAGTTGCTGTTGCTGTCTAAGAGGCTTGGCTGGCCGAGACGGTAGCCTAGTCCTCATAGTCTTCCTCTTTGGTTGAGGACCCTTATCTGGGGAAGACTTTCTTTTGATAGCCAGGCCCCACTTCTGGAGAAGGTTTCTATTTTCCAAGGCGGCTTTATCAACAACTTCTTTGACCAAGTCGGTAGGGAAAAAGGTCTTTTCCCCAAATGTTGGAGGAGATTAGTTTCCTTGGCTCGTGCCTCACCGTAGCCGAGGTAAACACGAACTCCCTACAAGCTCTCCTTGCCTTGACGAAGCCATAAAGGTCCTTTGTCACTGTGGCCAGATGAGGCTTGGCCACTACCATGAACATTTCATGGACCTTGGGGTCACTTGCCATCGTCTCGAGAGTAGTCTGAAGAGACATTGAGGCAGTCAGTCTTTCTTTTGTATCGAACTCACTTCGCAAAAGAAAGTCAGACAGCTTAGGGAGGTCCTTGCCGAACTGACGTCCGGCAATATCAGCCTCCAACTTTCCCACTGAGAACGTAAGATGGACGTCCTTCCAGTCTTTGTGGTCCATAGGCAGGGCCAGCGACAAGGGTTTACACTCCTCTAGGGAGGGGCAAGACTTGCCGGCCTCGATTGCTTTTAGTACAGCCAGAAACCCTTTCTGTAAAATGGGGAAGGCTCTAGTAGGCGAGGACACAAAGGAAGGGAGCTTCCTATTCAATGCAGCTACCTTTGAGTTAGAGAAGCCCCTCTCTTTCATCGAGGATGAAAGTAGAGCTTGAGCCTTAGCATGGTCCATCATTATGACCTCCTTCGGCTCTGTCTCCTCCTTTGAAGCTGGTTCCTTCCTCAGCCGGACATAACAGTCCGGATATGATGCCTTGCTGGGCCAGAATTCCACCCTCCAGGGGAACTGAGCCCAGCTTATCCGAGATGACGATCTTTCCAGTCGTCATCGGCATGTGCTCAGCATACCTCCATGGGTTAGCATCTGAGCACAAGGGAAGGTCTTTCACATTGAGCTTTTTCTGGGGCCCATGTGATTCTGCAAGGCACTGCATTCGCAGTTCCATTGCAGCCGCCTTCTCCTGATTCTCCTTCTGCATTTGTTGGATCATTCCAACAATAGAAGAAAGGGCCTGTCCCAGCTCTACTGGGAGACCGGCCGATGTAGAGGGGCTTGAACTTCATCCTGGGCTTCTGCCAGGAGGTCTTCCTCCTGACACCCGTCCACATCAGACATCCT
>NC_090733.1:16163898-16173898 GCF_036898095.1 Palaemon carinicauda | reverse complement strand
TATATATATATATATATATATGTATATATATATATATATATATATATATATATATATATATATATACATATATATATATATATAAATATATATTTATATATATATATATATATATATATATATATATATATATATGTATATATATATACAGAATATATATATATATATATATATATATATATATATATAATTTAAATAATTGAATATATATATATATATATATATATATATATATATATATATAAATATATATATATATATATATATATATATATATATATATATATATATTTATATATATATATATATATATATATATATGTATACAGTATATATGAATATATATATATATATATATATATATATATATATATATATATATATATATATTTATATATATAAATATATATATATATATATATATATATATATATATATATATATATATATATTTATATATATATATATATATATATATATATATATATATATATATATAAATATATATATATATATATATATATATATATATATATATATATATATATATATAAATATATATATATATATATACATATATATATATATATATATATATATATATATATATATATATATATATATATATATATATATATATATTCTGTATATGTAGGCGTAAAAAATCAATCACAGGGAAACGTGATGCTCAGATGTAGAAGAACCAAAGGGAAAATAAAAAATATGAAATATAAGAATAAGTCGTGACTAGTTTCGTGATACTTTAGTATCACGAAACTAGTCGGGACTTAATATTATATTTCATATTTCTTTTTTCCCTGTGGTTCTTCTGTATATATATGTGCGTGTGTTTGTGTCCGTGGGTGCGTGTTTATATATATATATATATATATATATATATATATATATATATATATATATATATATATATATATATATATATATATATGTATGTAATGGTATTTCTTTCTAGATTCTTAATCTCCTAACCACTAACGGCTTTATTCCTTATGATCATGATACGTTTATCCTTTTTCAGAGAGTGGCTCGGCAAAGTGTGGAAAGTGTAAGTAATATCCCAATGGAACCAGTGTGTTTTCTGTGGACTTGAGCTCAGTGAAATATCGGGAATATTTTGCGATGGGAGAAGGTTGAAATTCAACGAAAATTTCTAAGAAGTGACTCAAAATTCTTAATAATGAACTGGGTATATTGTATATTCAATAAGATCACCAGTAAACCATAAGTAAAAGTATATAAAAATATATTCTAATATATTCTTTTTCTTTTCCAGTACAATCCTAGCTGCGAAAACGTAAGTTGAAGTGTTTTTTTTTTATCATTTTTCTTTATTCAGAATTTAGGTTTTCTCCAATAAAATCATTTGGAGGTAATGTTTTCCTCTCTGTTCCTCTGTCTTCGAGAAAACAAAAATCATAAGAATTGACGAACCACTTTACCGAATAATGATTTAAATTCTTCCTTTATGATAAGGACAATTTTTTTTTTTTTCATTACAAAGTTAATGATCAAGTCAATGAAAATAAATGATAATGAAAATGTATTGTCCACTTTTGTTTATATATAGAATGAATTCACAACGTTTTTTGTCACGAGCCAACCTTATCAAGTATTTCAGAATTTTCTGGCACCTTTATTACAAAGCCTTGGTTAGTAGTACTTAAATGCAATGGGAGACCGGGGCTAAAAGTTACAATTTTAAAATTTTTACCTCTAATTCAATATCTAATGAAGTAAACCTAAAAAAAATTTGGTGTTAAAAGTTAATTATATTAGTTATTATAACCATGTAACAAAAAGCTTATATACTTTTTAGTCCCTTTATATAAGAGAAAATAGCAGAAAAACTTTTTGTATACAAATTGCCCCATATGCCGGGTACTTTGTTACAGACCATGGAGTAAATTATTACAAAATATAGAAAATCCCATCCTTTAAAATCCATAGCAAATCCGTTATTATTTCCTCATACTGAAGCCACTAACATAATGAACACTTTCATTTGTGCAACTTTCATGGGCCTAATCTTTGTATTTGATGTATTGCACTTATTGCTTCCCTGAGTTTGAATTTGACCTTTTGCTACCACATGCGAGACACCAATAATCTTCAATGTTCTGTCTGTTCTCATTTCCACCAGACCTCAGAAACCCTTCGTTGTTTAGGTGGTTTTACTCCTGAGTCTTTTTCCTTGTTAATGCTCATGGTGATACTGAATGTAGTTCTTCTAGTGTGTGTCTGTGTGTGACCGAATTATTTTTCAACTCCTCTTAAATCAAGTTGTTTGTTTCAAGTATGGGGAAATTGAGTCTAATCATAAATGAAGCTTAAAGACAGTTATTTTGAAACATCACATTATTTTTAATGAACATGAATTTCATTAAGGTCTATGAACGTCTACAAAACGTCAGAATATTTACTAAGGGTATCCAGAAACAATTTTCAGCTTGTTGTTGCTCATACGGGTGATCAACTTCTATTGAGTTCGAAGATAATACGGCTGATTTTAAAGACTAAATGTCGAAAGAACCTCGGCGCCAACTATTGCCATTTGATGAAGATATTGACTGTGTATCAACCTAGCCCTGTATGCAACTAGCTCCGGTCTACCCTAAGCTCAACACATTTAACGGAACTCTTTTCCGGTATAATTTTAAAGTGATTAGCACTTACAAAATGTTGCCGTAATCAACAACAACTGGTTATTAATAAATAAAATACAAGGCCTGTATTCAAAACAGTAGTATATTGAACATATAAGCACATTGATGCCACAGAAACACGCAAATAACTATAAAAAATCCATCCATTTCTTCTTAATATGACACTTGGGATTGATGGTTGGATCACAGACTCTAGATTGCAGGGCTAATTTATTGCTAATAACATTAGTGAATTTATATATATATATATATATATATATATATATATATATATATATATATATATATATATATATATATATATGCATATTACCGTAGGAATACGAAATCCCTTATTATGCATAATTCCTAGTAAATTTTCAAACTGACCGATAGCTCATTTAATATGTATTATCACGGTAAATTCCAGTAAAAGTTCATGATTCCTAAAATCTTAATAGTTTTGCAAAATTATGGTAACTTTTCAGCATAAAGCAAATGCACTTATAAATTAGTAGTGATGGCGAATAAAATTCTGCTACCGGTATTCCATTTATGCAATAACACCTTGAATTTTGTTTTAGTTACTGTTCAAACTGTTTGAGATTAGCAGACTATAAGGAGGGATAGAATTCACAGATTCATGAAGTTTTAAATCCAATAGAGCAATATTTTACATATGTCATAGATGCTGACCAAACATACACAGATAAATACTGTGGCATCCACTTATAAACTTTTATAAACAGACGTAAGGTCAGCATAAAAATATATGGAACCAGATCCTGTTAGCAGGTTTAATGGCACACCAGTTACATCTGATTCATGACTACAGGAACATATTTTCAAACTCACCTAGTATAGCTGGTCTTGACAAGCAAAGCTTTGCTAATCATTGTGATAAACAAATTCTTTCACTCCGTAAAGGTGTCCTCACTAAGGTGTGTGCCTGTGTTTTTTTACTGCTAATATATTATAGGTCGATACTTAAACCCGGAGAAGACATTACTCATGCAGAATATCAATATCTTTTACTTGAACATTCTTGTTTGCCTCTTCAGTATTGTACTGATATTCTGTAATACTTCCACAAGCACCATTTTTATATAGTCTGTTTTCAACGTTTAATTTGTATTTTTTCTATCTTTTGCAGCAGTGGAATGCGCTGCTTAAAATTTCGGAGAAGGTATGATATCTTTATGCAAAATAGTTTATCGTTGTAAATAAAGTTTTGCAATTGCAAATAAATGCAATGGATCATAAATATGTACAGACAAAAAAGACACCTTTTACGTTCGAAATCACAAAGTTTTTCATTGTGCAATAGCAACTCAATAATCAACTGAATGTTGGATTTATTTGTGACAGGTCACCAGGTCATGATAATGTAACCACATTACACAGACCAACACGTCAAAACGTGTTGGCCTGTGTAATGTTGTTCAATTTAACTTTTGATTTCTTAATGACTCAGATCAGACATTTTTCCCAAACGAACAATATTATTAGTTTTTTAATGAAGTCTGGTATTAGAAACTGGATTCTTTTTCTCTGATAAAACATAAATAGGAAGTTATTTGACGAGAAGTGGAAAAGTGCCCAGTTGATTACTTCACATTGTTATAGATTTAAAATTTGTATTATTTTTTTCAGTTCTATGAAAGGTGTGGCGATATGAATGTGAGTGGATAGAGAAGAAATGCAAGTTCAAGAAAAAAGGATGAAAAATATCTTCAACATCCTGGATATAAAAATTCAGAATATATTTCAGTAATTATGTTGCAAATTTATCATTTTAAAAAAAATTGCTTAAAATCATTACCTCTTCGTTTGTGCTTTATTGGATTGTGAAATAGAACAAATTACAATTATCATTTTCTCAAGTATTTACCTGCCCCAGTTCTGTGATAATGTGTTTCTAGAGATTAATTTGATAGGCAAAATCGGAAAATGGGATATAAAAAAGAAGTAAAAATTTTATTGCACATCAACTCTACAATTATAAAATGGCATTTGTTAATTTTTAAGGGACTTGAAGGTTTATGTAATATAAGGAATGAGTTTTTATATTGAACATCAACATTCTTTTTACTTTCTCATGATATATATATATATATATATATATATATATATATATATATATATATATATATATATATATATATATATATATATATAGAGAGAGAGAGAGAGAGAGAGAGAGAGAGAGAGAGAGAGAGAGAGAGAGAGAGAGAGAGAGATTGAATTATAATAGGATTATGGTTTTTTTGAAAATAACAGCTTTTTCTTATTTTTATTCAGGTTTATATTAAGTTTATCAAACAAGAATTACTCGACAATTAAATACATTTAATAGTTAACAGACGTCATATTTTACATGAAATTTCACAAAAAATAATGAGTTATTCCAAAAGAATCACATGACATATATTTACAAAATCGTAAACTTCTCAAAATTATATGATAATAAACAATCATAAAGATATTATGTGTTTAATAATTTCTATCAAGTGACATTCTGCATCCACATCAACTTCACCTTCAAGTTTATAAATAATCTCACTGTTCATACATGAAACTCCAATGCTTTCAATACACATTGTAGAATACATAACACCAATTTAAAAGGTTCATTACATCTA
This sequence comes from Palaemon carinicauda, assembly GCF_036898095.1. Lineage (NCBI taxonomy): Eukaryota > Metazoa > Arthropoda > Malacostraca > Decapoda > Palaemonidae > Palaemon > Palaemon carinicauda. Next base: position 16,168,593 of record NC_090733.1, on the reverse strand, counting down.
GTAGTCCTAAAATCCTTTTTTTTTTTAATTGCATATGAAAATCTTTAGAAATTGTTCAGGTGCAGGACACTTACATATATAAATTGGAAGTATTTTTCCTTTTTTACATTCCAACCACAGCCTTCCGGATCATGAGTTTCTTCGTTCCCATAATTGCACCTTATAAAATATACACAGAGGATAAAAAACTCATGAATCTGATGTCGGAGGCCAACTCCCAGGGCATAGTGCGTTAGTAGTTAAAGAAATGTTATAAGAAAACGTTGTTACTTGAATCTTATTAAGAGTGATATCGGTTTTTTCATCATAAATTACAACTAATTCATTTTTTTTTCCGGCACGAATAATTTCCTCTTTAGTGTCATTTGAGTTCCAAAAGCCCTTGTAAGAATGATTCAAATTTTCAAATAAACTTAGGCAGAGTTGTCCTTTTATCAATAGAAAAAGATCGTGATGTATCACACCCTAAAAAAACATGAATAAATAAAATTGTTTAACAAACTTGGAGCCCCAATTCTAATTGAGTTTCCTTGATATCCCAAATTCTAGAAGAACTTTTTGATTCCGACCTATTTTCTGATGCAAGAAAAATCTTACGGTATTTTTCCTCCAAATTATAAAATAGTATCAATAAATCCGTATCCTCTCGAATACCTAGTTATTTATTCTTTTTATTTTCTGCTAATTTGATTAATGCTGTTTCAACAATTAAAAAGTTTAAATCTCAGGAGAAAAGAATACTTTTAAGATTTACCTGATTTATCTTAACGACAAATATTTCTAAAAAGTATTGGTTATTATTAAGATTAAGAAGAAAATATTTTTGTTAATCTTAATATTCTCTTTAAACTTAACAGATATTCCTTCTTTTCCATTAGATTTTCGGATTATGTGAGATATCATTCATAGATGGATTACCATCATTCCATCAAATACAATCATACATTCTTCTCCATTGTCCTTTACCATATAATTTACATTAGTATCACAAATATCACTGTAAGACTGTTATTTAGTCCAAGGAATCTTACGAAGTAAAGATCCTCTATCAACTACACAAGTAACATTTTCCGGAATCATGTGTTTATCTGATACAACTAATGGCCAAATAGCATTTGCCAGCTAATCTTTGTTTTCCTCTCTGAATAATCCATTAATTCCAATTAGAGCCGGAGGAAAAGGCAGTTTCAATATCTATATCATATCCAATACCTAGGACAACAGTTATTAACCGCTGAAATATAAATTCGGAGTCAACAACAACCATCTCGTCATTAACTTTGACTGTGGAATGGGCTTCTATCGTTAATGCTGTGACTTTCTTTTTAAATTGTAATTTCCAACTGATTCACCACACATTGACTTAATAATGTTTCCTATATTCTTGGCATATCCAAATTGTCAGTAGAAATTGTGATTTCTCATTTATCTATGTTCTTAAGCTATTCATATTTATCAAAAGGGTTTCTTACAATTGCATAATTTGAAATTTTTCTTGAGTCTTGAAAATCTCTTTCAAGGAGAGCATTTATAGTTTCTTTGTAATAATTAGTAGTTTCATGCATGAAATTTGTAACAGAAGAAGCCAAAAAGTTTTTTTGCAGATCTGACATTCCCCGTCCATGAGTAAGGACATATTGAATATCTTTTTAGAACTTGCTCAATAAAAAGATCAGTTGTAAGTCCACCTCAAAATCTTTCACTTCTCAGGATTACATAATATCTTTGCTAAATTTTGCATCCATGATTTAGCAGTTCTTGAGTGTGACAAGTACTTCTTATATTGTTCTAGTTTTTTTTCACCATTTTTTAACGGTTTCATTTCGTGTCATTTCCTCAGTATTTACTCCGGCTGCAATTCTCTTGTTAAACAAATCAGAGATTTACTGTAATTCGACTTGTCCAGTTAGGCCAAAATTATATGACCGATGGCTGCTAATTATTTCCATATCAGTAATAAAAGGAAAAATAATATATTTTTCTACATTATAATTGCCTGGAGACCTGCAATTACGAGAAGATGGCCACGCATCACTAGAGCAATAGCTGTTTCATTCAGCGTATATGGAATTGTGTTCTCAACATAAACAGTAATTTTTTTTTTTGCAGACCCGTGATGTCAATAGGCGCCCTATGGATCCAAGAGAATATATTTCCATATGAAGTTCACTAAGTCTAAATACTACCTCTAATAAATAACTTCCATATTTTTATTTTGTTAAATGTCAATTCCTTTCCTATACTGAGGTTGATCCAAACTAAGTGTTGGGCTTGAATTATAATGTTTTACTTACTTTGTGACAAAACGCATAGTTGACAATATAAATAACGCATCAATAGATTTCATATCAATCATAGGCATAAATACAATTGAACTTTGTCCTGAATGTTCCCGTTTGTTTATCATCTGCAGAAAGCCATTCCACAGGGGTCACTTTGGTTCCAACATCCATGCAGATTTCCAAAGAATACCGAAACTGCTTGTATCAATGCCTAGAAATTGTTATAAAGGTTCATTTTCCATAGGTGCTGATTTCTTAAAAGGAAAATATATATGATTATCTATTTTACCTTTCTGCATAATATCTTCTGATATTACATTTTTCTTTGAAACTGGTTTTGTAACACTTGCCTGTGATGTTATAGTTACTATAATACCCCTTCTAGGAAATGTGTCTTGAGACCACCGATTGTTCGAATTTTATGATCAACATTATCTGTAACATGTTGAATAAGTGTTTCTATATCAAGTCCTTCAATATCAGTTCCTGGATGAAAAACATCAATTTATTTCGAATTTTTAAACTTCTGCATATGAAGAGCAAAATCCATGGCTATGCGAGTAATTAATACAAAATTTAGATTCAAATTGTCGATGTATTTATATGCCAAGCCCAATTTGAAGAGGAACTACAATAGCTTTAGGTCTTACTGCTTGCATAATTGCTTGTCGAATAGAAGCAATGATTAAATCACTATCTTTAGATTTAATCATCTTTTATAACAAATAAAGTACTTAAGGGGGAAACTATTTTTTTGCAATGTTCAGGCGACCTTATATCACCAGTTGAAGCATGAAATTTCGAAGAACTGTTTACATTGTTCAATATCAGTAAGTTAGATGTTTTCAGCAGCTTCTATGATGATTACTTTTTTATTCTTTCCCATCAATCGATTGACATCTAGTAAAGTAGGCTTGAAGATTTTTTTATGCCTTTGAGCTTTGATTAAATCACTATCTTTAGATTTAATCCTATTTTCCAACAAATAAAGTATTGAAGAGGGAAGTAATTTTTTACAATGTTCAGGCAACCTTATATCGCCAGTTGAAGCATAAAATTTCGATTAACTATCGCGTTATTTTATATCAATAAGTAAATTTTTTTTTAATCAGTTTCTATAACGATTCTATTTTTATTCTTTCATATCATTTGATTGAGATCTAGTAAAGTAGGCTAGTAGAATTTTTGGTGGCTTTTGATCTAAAGAGTATCAACATTAGCTAATACTTTTTCCACAGTAAAAAAAAAAAAAAAAAAAAGTATCATCTCCAAAATTATCTTTCAAACGTTTTTTTAGTCACTTAGCAAAACTAGTTCATTAACTGCAGTTTGTTCATCATCATTTTCTTTTAGATGGTTTGGCTCAAACAAGAAAGTTGAATCGTGATCCATATTTGAAGATCGACTCCTTTCACCATGTTTTTTTTTTTTTTTTTTTTTTTTCTTTTTTTTTTAGTAATATTCATGGCAAAAGATTGCATTTTGGTACCTGTGAATCGCAATGATGCGGAAAAGCTCTTTTTGTTCGAAAACTAGAGATAGAGAGCAACTCTAGCATGAAGATCATTCCCAAAGGTATATGACCTTTAACTTCCAATGTCTATTTATCATTAATACGCTTTTTACAAATTTCAAGAAAAAATTTATAAGATTGATGAAACTCACACATAACCTGGTAAGCATTTTTCTTCGTGTGTTTTTCTCTTTTCTTTCACTCATTTTAATATCACAGAATGAAGATTTCAATTTAGAATTCTTCGTTAGATCTATCTGAGCACGTCCATGTCCCATCTTTTTCTTGAAGTAAAATATTTTTGTTTATTACCTTCAAGTGTTTCTGATTATGTTTCATTTTTCATGATATGTAAATTCTCTCTGCTGGAGTGAACACATTCAGATTTTTTGCCTCTTTTCCTCTTTCTTATAGGTACAATACGCTAGAAGTCATCTATATCCTTCTGACAAATGCCCTATTTCTCCGTGTTCATTTGCTTGATTTTTTTTTTCAGGATTAGAATTTCATGCAATATAAATAATAACAATATAGAAAAATCTTTATCGACTATATAAGTGCCATTCAGGATGGGCAGATTTGTGGAGCTGGTATTTTCCCTGAATGTAGCTCACAATATGTCAAAAATTAAAAAACCGAGATTTGTATGAAAAATAAAAAATAAATAAAATATAAGGAGTTGATCCCCTTGAATGTCAAATTAAACCCGAAATCAGGTTATCCCAACCAAATAATGGCCGCTTATAAACAAGGCAATTTTTAAGATATATGGTGGCTCGTACAGTACTAGACTATTATCATGTTATTTAATATGACAAATCAATGTATAAAGAACCAATAACTTTTGCGTTGCCATTACTTCAAGGTCAAACATTGCATTGAATGGCCTACTTATCAAGC
>NC_090733.1:16146398-16148898 GCF_036898095.1 Palaemon carinicauda | reverse complement strand
GACACTTACCAACGCGCGACTAGTTATGCTCGCATGCAAGGTGGAAGAAAAGGAGGAGGGAAAAAATATGAAGAATAAATGGTCATAAGCGAAGAACAGTTTACGGCCATCATTATCATGATCATCCAAAAAACGCTCCAATATACCACAAATTAAGTTCATAAACTATATATGAATTGATCATTATCAATTCATACTATGTACTGTAATACATTATGATTTGCAGTGTGTGTGTGTTCCCAAATAAAAAGAAAAGAAATACCTAAGTTGAAATAGACTAAATAAACAAAGTCTATATTATGAAATGGATATTTTCATTTCGGTGTTATAGAGAGGTAGTCTTAGTATAATTTTGTACTTCACCGAATATATGAATAGGGTATCGACCCCTTACCCACTGTACCACTCCTAATAACGGTATTGGGATAATTATGCATTTTGACAAGAGAAGGCAAATGGACAGCAGTTGAGGCACAGAAGTGGTCTAGAGCAATATAGAATCAATACCACTTATATCAAATTTCCTCTGAAGACGACGATGAGAAATTAAAGGCATTTTTAAGGATGTGTATTAAGTGACTATTTGACTGTCTTCAGGATACCCTTGCTTTTTTATTATTATTTTAAACACTTCTCATGTCCTTCCAGCATCGGGAATTTGGTCTCTAGGTAGTCATCACAATACAGAGGTATCTACTTTAGAATATCATATTTTTTTACAATTTGGGTATGTCACCTGGATATCACTTGGTATATATATGTATATATATATATATATATATATATATATATATATATATATATATATATATATATATATATATATATATATATATATATATATATATATATATTGTACAAAGAAAGATAAAAACATGGCAAATGGAACAGTGATAGAAAAGGCTTTCATGGATTATGTGTTGATAACTAAAAGAATTTTTGGAATATTGAAAGACCTGTAAGTGTTTATGGGTATGGCTAACAGTATGTATCATAATTTTTTTTTGGCGGCAGGAAAATTAGTTGTAGCAAAAGAGTGGGGGAATAGAGTAGGGGCATGTAAAAGGGAGATAGTGAGGGTTAAAGAGTTAATAAAATCGGAGGTAAAAAGTGACTATCAAGAAAAGTTGGTAATGGCATATGACAGAGTGAAAGTAAGAGAAACTGGTAATTTAGAGGAGGAGTGGAAGTTAGTAAAAGAAAATTTTGTTGGGATTGCAAATGATGTTTATGGCAAGAAGTTTGTTGGAGGCAGCATGAGGAAGGGCAGTGAATGGTGGAAGGAAGAAGTGAAGTTAAATATGGAAGAGAAAAAGAATGCATTTGAAGAATAGCTGCAGAGTAATAGTGTAGAGAAGTATGAAAGATATAGAGAGAAAGATATGGAAGCAAAGCTCAAGGTAACTGAGGCAAAGAGGGCGGCTGACATGAGGTGAGGTCAGGGATTGGGTCGTTCATTTGAAGATAATAAGAACAAGTTTTGGAAAGAAGTGAAGAGATTAAGGAAGGCTGGTTTGAGAATTGAAGAGACAGTGAAAGATGGAAATGGAAGGTTGTTAAAAGGAGAAGAGGCAAGGAAGAGGTGGCCGGAATATTTTGAAAGTTTACTGAATGTTGAGGATAATAGGGAGGCAGATATAATTGCTTTTGCAGGTGCTGAAGTGCCATGATGGGAGATGAGAATGAGAAAGAAATTTCAGGAGAGGAAGTGAGGACAGCAATAGATAAAACGAGAGTAGGATAAGCACCCGGTATGGATGGTGTGAGAGCTGATATGTGTAAGAAAGGGGGTGTGACTGTACTTGAACGGTTGGTGAGATTGTTTGATATGTGTTTTGTGTTATCGGTGGTACCAGTAGATTGGGTTTGTGCATGTATTACACCACTATATAAGGGTAAGGGAGATGTGCATAAGTGCTGTAATTCACGGGGTATTGGGTTGTTGAGTGTGGTTGGAAAAGAGTGAGGTAGAGTACTAATTAATAGAATTACAGATACAACAGAGAATGCAATCTTAAAAGTAAAGGGTGGTTTTAGAAGAGGCAGTGGATGTATGAATCATTTTTTTTACAGTTAGGCAGATATGCAAGAAATATTTAGCAAAAGGTAAGGAGGTTTATGTTACGTTTATGGATCTGGAGAAAGCGTATGATAGAGTTGATAGGGAAGCGATGTGGAGTGGGATGAGGTTATATGGAATTGGTGGAAGACTGTTGCAAGCAGTGAAAAGTTTTTACAAAGGTAGTAAAGCGTGTATTAGGATAGGATAGGAAATTGGCCATTCATTTTGATTGTTACGGACAAATATATTGTTTTAAACAAAGGCTAAGCAGTAAAGTAAATGTGCAGAAAGTAGGGCGGATTTTGCTGAGCTATCGCCTTATCTCCCTGATCCACGGGTTTTTGGGAAGCAGTTCGAGCCGGTTTCATTTTTCTTGGTATTTGATGATCCAAGCACACGTGTACTGAATCCATTTCCATGTCAACAGGTACACCAGGG
>NC_090733.1:16126398-16143898 GCF_036898095.1 Palaemon carinicauda | reverse complement strand
AGAGAAATAAGATAGCTCAGTGTGCCTGAACGTACCCTCAAGCAAGAGATATCTAACCCAAGACAATGAAAGACCATGGAACAGAGACTGGCACTACCTAAGACTATAGAACAATGGTTTGTTTTTTTTCAAGTTTCCTTCTTCTAAAAGACCTGCTTGCCATAGCTAAGGAGTCGTTTAAACTTACCAAGAGCAAATTAGTCATATAAAAAATCAAAGCGAAGTAGTTTGCCTCCATAGAGAAGATTTTTTTCGGTAATTTCAAGGTTGTCAAGTGATTGAGGCAAGAACAGAATGTATAAATAATAGACCAGACTATTCTTGATATGCGTCGGCATAGATGAAATGAACGGTAACCTGAGAGAGGGATCTAATGTAGTACTCTCTGGTCAGTCAAAGTACCCAATAACACGCTAGTGGTAGTATCTCAAAGGGCGGCGGCTTGTCAAGCAACTTGCATCAGAGTTGGTGGGTGCCAAAGTGTCTGGAGTATTGGTAGAAACTACTGGCACCCACCAACTCTGATGTAAGTTGCTTGACAAGCAGCCGCCCTTTGAGATACTACCACTAGCGTGTTATTGGATACTTTGACTGACCAGAGAGTACTACATTAGATCCCTCTCTCAGGTAACTGGGATAAAATCGTAAAATTTTTACTTCTACCACGGAATATTTGTTCATATATAAATAGATTAAAAAGAAGAAGGGAGAAGCAACATATAAAGATGGGCCACCGACTATTGCAGAAATCATCCTTCATTTCATCACATATACTGGGCTCGACAAGACGTTTGCAGACGTTATGTTCCTGTATACCCACCTGGAGAATAGATAGGCAGAAGTTTGACACTTACCAACGCGCGACTAGTTATGCTCGCATGCAAGGTGGAAGAAAAGGAGGAGGGAAAAAATATGATGAATAAATGGTCATAAGCGAAGAACAGTTTACGGCCATCATTATCATGATCATCCAAAAAACGCTCCAATATACCACAAATTAAGTTCATAAACTACATATGAATTGATCATTATCAATTGAAACTATATACTTTAATACCTTATGATTTGCAATGTGTGTGTGTTCCCAAATTAAAAGAAAAGAAATACTTAAGTTGAAATAGACTGAATAAACAAAGTCTATATTATGAAATGGATATTTTCATTTCGGTGTTATAGAGAGGTACTCTTAGTATAATTTTGTACTTCACCAAATATATGAATAGGGTATCGACCCCTAACCCACTGTACCACTCCTAATAACGGTATTGGGATAATTATGCATTTTGACAAGAGAAGGCAAATTGACAGCAGTTGAGGCACAGAAGTGGTCTAGAGCGATATAGAATCAATACCACTTATATCAAATTTCCTCTGAAGACGACGGTGAGAAATTAAAGGCATTTTTAAGGATGTGTATCAAGTGACTATTTGACTGTCTTCAGGATACCCTTGCTTTTTTATTATTATTTTAAACACTTCTCATGTCCTTCCAGCATCGGAAATTTGGTCTCTGGGTAGTCATCACAATACAGAGGTATCTACTTTAGAATATCATATATTTTTTACAATTTGGGTATGTCACCTGGATATTATTTGTTGTATATATATATATATATATATATATATATATATATATATATATATATATATATATATATATATATATATATATATATATATACATTGTACAAAGAAAGATAAAAATATGGCAAATGGAAGAGTGATAGAAAAGGCTTTCATGGATTATGTGTTGATAACTAAGAGAATTTTTGGAATATTGAAAGACCTGTAAGTGTTTATGGGTATGGCTAAGAGTATGTATGGTAATTTTTTTTTTTGGCGGCAGGAAAATTAGTTGTAGCAAAAGAGTGGGGGAATAGAGTAGGGGCATGTAAAAGGGAGCTAGTGAGGGTTAAAGAGTTAATAAAATCGGAGGTAAAAAGTGACTATCAAGAAAAGTTGATAATGGCATATGACAGAGTGAAAGTAAGAGAAACTGGTAATTTAGAGGAGGAGTGGAAGTTAGTAAAAGAAAATTTTGTTGGGATTGCAAATGATGTTTATGGCAAGAAGTTTGTTGGAGGCAGCATGAGGAAGGGCAGTGAATGGTGGAAGGAAGAAGTGAAGGTAAATATGGAAGAGAAAAAGAAGGCATTCGAAGAATAGCTGCAGAGTAATAGTGTAGAGAAGTATGAAAGATATAGAGAGAAAGATATGGAAGCAAAGCTCAAGGTAACTGAGGCAAAGAGGGCGGCTGACCTGAGGTGAGGTCAGGGATTGGGTCGTTCATATGAAGATAATAAGAACAAGTTTTGGAAAGAAGTGAAGAGATTAAGGAAGGATGGTTTGAGAATTGAAGAGACAGTGAAAGATGGAAATGGAAGTTTGTTAATGTAGAAGAGGCAAGGAAGAGGTGGGTGGAATATTTTGAAAGTTTACTGAATGTTGAGGATAATAGGGAGGCAGATATAATTGCTTTTGCAGGTGCTGAAGTGCCATGATGGGAGATGAGAATGAGAAAGAAATTTCAGGAGAGGAAGTGAGGACAGCAATAGATAAAACGAGAGTAGGATAAGCACCTGGTATGGATGGTGCGAGAGCTGATATGTTGAAGAAAGGGGGTGTGACAGTACTTGAACGGTTGGTGAGATTGTTTGATATGTGTTTTGTGTTATCGATGGTACCAGTAGATTGGATTTGTGCATGTATTACACCACCATATAAGGGTAAGGGAGATGTGCATAAGTGCTGTATTTCACGGGGTATTAGGTTGTTGAGTGTGGTTGGAAAAGAGTACGGTTGAGTACTGATTAATAGAATTACAGATAAAACAGAGAATGCAATCTTAGAAGTACAGGGTGGTTTTAGAAGAGGTAGTGGATGTATAAATCATATTTTTTACAGTTAGGCAGATATGCAAGAAATATTTAGCAAAAGGTAAGGAGGTTTATGTTACGTTTATGGATCTGGAGAAAGCGTATGATAGAGTTGATAGGGAAGCGATGTGGAGTGTGATGAGGTTATATGGAATTGGTGGAAGACTGTTGCAAGCAGTGAAAAGTTTTTACAAAGGTAGTAAAGCGTGTATTAGGATAGGATAGGAAATTGGCCATTCATTCTGATTGTTACGGACAAATATATTGTTTTAAACAAAGGCTAAGCAGTAAAGTAAATGTGCAGAAAATAGGGCGGATTTTGCTGAGCTATCGCCTTTTCTCCCTGATCCACGGGTTTTTGGGAAGCAGTTCGAGCCGGTTTCATTTTTCTTGGTATTTGATGATCCAAGCACACGTGTACTGAATCCATTTCCATGTCAACAGGTACACCAGGGAGAGGGGACGTAGAGTGACAACCAGTAAAATGCGGTTACGTCACCTACAACCCATAGGCGAGACAAGACAGACCCCACTCCCCCCCTCCCCCAGCAATGTAGGGGAAATAAGAACCCACATACTGTGTGAGTCCTACTCGTATGTGGGAAACTTTCACGAGGCCCACCGGCAATGGTAAGCCTACCACAGCCATGGCAGACGTCCTTATGTCATACGACGTCCAATAGTTCTTTTTAATTTAAATGTGTCCCTGTTTGCTCTCCTCAGGTATTGTACCAGTTAAAAGTAGATTTGTAATTGACTGATGAATTCATTCAAGAACCAGCGAGAACTTATAACTCTTCTATTATGCACTCTAAGATTTAATGTTCTAATTCACTTGCTATGAAGAAGATTTTTGCTCATTTTAATTGTGACAATTAACTAAGACAATGAATCCTCTTACAATTAAAATTGTCTAATTCACCGCCTCCTATCCTGTATTTTTGACTATTAACCCATGACCTTATGACAAATTTTGATGGCTTTACGGTGGGATAAAGAGGATTAAAAACAAGTGTGATTATGAGCAAGAGATCGAGTGCAGCAGCTACCAAAATAATTGACTTTAGACGTTAAGAAGATATAAGGATGAAACACGAGAAGCAAGAAAGAGACATTTCGGGAGAAGCGGAAAGGAAAAACACGGGAGAAAAAGAAATTTAATAACACAACTAAAGGATATAAAAGACAAGAAGAAAATCCTGACGATGATGCGGAGAATAGTAGCGGCCAGGAGGAGTTTCTTGAACCAGTCACCCGCAGAGGACCTGCAGGGAGGAGACCTTAGCACCCTTCCGTCTAAACGACCAGGCCAAAACAGACAGCGGCCAAGGGGGGAAACTGTATGGATGACACGACAATGTTCCTGTTGGAAGAGAAGAGGGTACAGCTAAAATTGTCATTTTGGTTAGTTTCCATCACGAGAACAACAGCATCGAAACTTGCCGTCCGAAATGGTGACCCAGGACCCTACTATGGACCCTGTCAACAGAAGCAGTGGTAGTGTGTCTAATTACCCTAACCATAGAGGATTTCGTCGTCGAAGCAGCAGCAGCGGGCGCATTGATAGAAATATCACACCCACTAAGGCTAAGGTCCCAGACAGCAACTGTAGGACGTGGGACCCAAGGCGACCCACAGCAGTCAACCCACATATAAGTTAAGTAACGTGGTACAAAATCTGTAGTTTTATGGTTAACTAATAAGTTCTGAGATTTTGTAAGAGTGTGTAGAGTAACGAAGCTATCATTCTGTTTTCTTTACGTAATGTTAAAATTAATGACAGAACACTAGTTTTGATTGAAGAAAGTAACTAGTCGTGTAAAATGTATCCAGTGTTAAAGCTTCGAGTAAAGATTAACTTTCCTTTTCACAAAAGAAGAAAATCAGATTGATTTTGTTGCTGTGTGGTTAAATGAGAAATATTTTTTTTTTGCTGTATGAACTATAAGTTTACATTGCATAGTTTCTTTGGTTTATAGTAGTTTAAGTTTGTTTTTTGAGACCTTCGTGGTGAAAGATGTTAAATGTGTATTTTTGGTAAAGAAATAAAGTCACATGTTGAGATTATTGTGTTAACAGTAATAAGTTGTTTATTTCTGGAGAAGAAATATAAGTTTGTAAATTCAGTGTTAGGACGTAGTTTATGAGTTCCTTTTTGAGTAGGTATATAGTAAGATTATGGAGAAAGAAATGTAAATTAGGTACATTGATAATTTGGGAAATTTGTGTCACAATATTTGTTCTTACGTCATACTCCGTATTGTCGATCAGTAGTTTACATAGATCGTTATGAAATGTTTTAAAAGAAAGAGTTAAGCTATTGTTAGTCAGTTTTTGTCTAAGATTATCCTAAATAAGGAAAATTCGTTTGTTAACGTAATAACAGAAGTAAGTTCAGTTGTTAACAGTTGTTAAATAATTAGTAATGCCACGTAGGAGATTTAAAGCTCTTGCATTTAGTTTCTTTTAGTTACAGTGTGTCATAAGTGATTTGTTTACCAGTGTTCAGTCTGATTGATGACACCGAGCATTGTTAACAAATTATTTTGAGCAAGTAGTGTCAAATGACTTAACAGGGAGTGCGAATGCATTTTAAATTTGAAGGGTACCCGATTGGAGTCAGCTGACATGAATGAAAGTGAGTGAAGCGAATAAGATGACGTGTGAATTCCCTGAGTAAGCATTATGATGTCACAGTCACTGCTAAAGAGCACATCTTGAATAAGTTTATTTTTATGTGTGTTAGAAAGAAATCTAAGATCTTGGCAAGTAACGTAATTTCTTTTTACTTGAAGGTCAGAATTGAATCTTTGTTTTCTAACTGTATAGGATTGTGTGTTTTGGGAAAATCGTGACAAGTAAACAAAAAATGATTGTTTTTAGGTACTAATTGGCAACATGGTAAAAAGAAGAGACTTTGAATTCTTATGTATTTGTCAGATCCTTTTAACTCGCGAGAACAAATAAGTAATGTGAAAAATTTAAGAAAGGGCGAACAAGTTGCCGTAGATATTCGTTTGTTTGTGTCAAGGAATAAAATAAATGATCAGAATGATTGTAAAATCAGATATAGGTGACACGGTAATTTTAGCAGAAGTGTTAAAAAATTTTATAGGCCAACATGTGACCCAGGTGAACTGGACACCATGTCAGAATAGCTTAGCCAAGCAATAAACTCTGATTCATGTAATGAGTTCTGAAGTTATTTCCTTATTTTTTAATATTGAGGAATCATATTAAAACCAACTTTGGGTTAGAAGTTGACAATGAGTAGCCATACCGTTGCCTTCGTTAGTTAATTAATGTCTGATGAGAAAAAGTTATGTTTTATGTCAGATTGTGATAGAGAAAAAAGGATGTTTTTGGTGTCAAAGTATAACATAAAAGGTGGATTTGATTGTAATTAAGTGATTTGGTGAACCCATGAGATAAAGCCTAGTATTTTAATGGTTTTGTGTATGTTTAAAGACCAATATGAGGCTAGTTAATTGCCCTTCAGAATTATGTAAGTCTCAGTGACTTGTCTCAAAGATCAAACGAAACTTGTCGTCATGTACATACATGTAATTTATGGTTTTCTTTTTCTGTTTGTGTGGTCTGTTTATACTGCAATACTTGTTTTGTGTATAACTTAAGGACGTAATTGTAAGATTTTGAGCTCATTTTTTTTTTTGGGGGGGGGGGGGGGGGTTTTCAGTATTTTTTTTTTTTTTTTTTTTTGCATTTTAGTTTTCTTTTTCTGGTGTATTTAGCTTTAAGTTCTTTGCTCAATAAGAAATGCAAGAAAGATGTTGGTGATTATTGGAGAGTTTGGGACAGCAGAATTCGACCCATGTGAGTCCCTGTTCGTGAATGTATGAGACGTGCAGAGAGAGAGAGAGAGAGAGAGAGAGAGAGAGAGAGAGAGAGAGAGATGCGAGAGTGCACACGCGCAGGAGCGGCGTCAATATGTTCACGAAAAAAAAAAATGTGGAGATGGCTGAGTGAGAGTTTCTCTGTGTCTGGTGGTGTCAGAGCTTTGTGAGATAGTTCTGTGAAAAAAATGAGAGAATTGTTTTTTTGGCTGATGATTGTTGCTTAGGGAAGTAAGAAATCTTTTATCTGAAGTTTTTTCTTTTCCTTTGGAAATTGATTGAAGAAATTTTTTTATTGACCTCAGTAACAGGTTATGAAGAATTTGTTATGTTCTGGATAGAGTTTAACGTAATTTTTAGAACAGTTTTGACTTTGGAGAAATTCTATGGAGTTCCGTTTTAGCGTAAATTTACGTTTTCTGCCTTGTATTTTTTGTTGTTTGAGGTTTAACGTAGATCTGATCAGATTGATTCTCCCTATTTGTAATTGCACTAGGATGTTTCGATTTTGAATTACTTCTCTGTGATGTGCTGTTGCACTCCCCTAGAGAGATTAATTCACTGAACGTTTAACTGGGCTCCACGAGGCACTAGAAGAAGTGGAAGACCCAGGCCTACATGGCTTAGGGCTATGAAGTGAGAAGTAGATAATGAGGATGTAGTGGTATCGTAAGAGCCTTTGTTTGTGTGATGTAGGTCAGCTTGGATGAATAAGTGTTCTAGAATGATTATTGTTTGTTTGCCAGAGTTTGAGTTTGGCTTAATTTAAGTGTGAGCAAAATAGATGAGAAATCACAAGATGGGAATGTCGTTGTTGTGAAAGCACTGTATGTAGGTTGTGTCTCTGTTGTAAAACTTCTGTCAGAAAGCTTATTTTCGGTTGTGATGCGAGCGATGTGTCAGCAGTTTGCCCATATTGGAATTTGAATGACTGGGCATGGAGAATTTGAAAACAATACCCTAATGACGATGTCGTCATGCGGGTGCGCTTGGGAGAACCGTCTCAGAGAGAGAGAGAGAGAGAGAGAGAGAGAGAGAGACTTTCTTTACTTGGGCGTCGAGATGCCCCTAGGGTTTTTGATGTCCCTTGTTGTGAGTTGGCAGGTGCTGATATAAACTTGGGAATTTGGACATTCCCGTTGTGGATGTTGAAGAATTGTTTTCTTTTTTACTGTCTGGTTGGACTGGTGTTCTGTTTTGAGGTTTTTTTATAACTTACCTGACCCTGGTGGAGGGGAAGAAAGGAGGCCAGATTCTTATGTCGGCAAACCCTTTCTCAGGAGAGGTTGCTTTGTTGCCCTCAAGCAAGTCTTCGAGAAAGACCGCCGCCAGAGCTCATACAATGAACACGGAGGTCGGGGAAACACCCCCACCCAAGGAGTGGTTCCGGGGATCCCAGGCAGGCCTTACTTAATGCAGATTAAAGGCATAGCTGAAATGAGTAGTTGTAATGGTACAGTTGCCTCAAAGTATTCCTTTACCCCTTACGCTTATGTTTTATGAAAATAGTATGGTAACACCGCAATGAAAGCCTATTTGTCTTGTAACGACGGACGTGAATGGTCGAGCTATTGGTATGCCAGTGCTCCTATTTTTATAAACACTACTGTAGACAATATATTAATGATATACGAATAATAGTTCACATTACAAGTGAAATAAGTTGCTGTTAAATACTTAGAAAAATAGTTTAGTAACAGAGTAGTAATAATAGCAATGGTAAAAATCATATTCATTCCTGATTAATCAGACATCGTCAACCTTCGTTACATTCAGTTGAGGCAGGCGTTTGCTGAAATCCAACTTTAGTTCATAGTAGATATATGGGTTCTTTTTCAGAACATAATTATTTGAATGGAAATACGCTTTCGATTTATATAATCCATCAATTTATAAAGAAATGAGATCATAAACCGCAATTTTCAAGACCTATAAATATAATTTCATAAAGGCAATTATGATAGCCATTGACAGGTCATGATACGGAAGGCTTGGGGAAAAATTAATAGACAACCCGATGTATAAAGGAACAAATATATCCAGTGTATCATTCATATATATATATTTTTTTAATTCGAGCCACGTCTCACCAGAGTAGCCTAGATGGAAATTTCTCTGGGCGGTAATTAAACTCGAGTCATCTGAGTAACAACACACCTTAACCACCCTGATGGTCTTTATATCATTGGTAGATATGGTTGCACACCGATAAAATCGTACTCATATAGATAAGAGAGAGAGACTGAACTATGGTTGGGTTTATTTCATGTCAATTTCGTTGGTATTATCGAACAGTACTATATAAACCTTTTTTAATACCTTGAGAATGACACAGGGACTCGATTAAAGCTGTATAACTCAGAAAGAGAGAGAGAGGCGGGGCCAGTAAGTGATGTCGTGACCTCTGTTAGTCCATTATGTCATTCTCTTGAGTAGCGGTTTAGTGACTAGAGTAGACAATGGATCGCAATCAACAAAGAATCAGCAATAGGAGCAGAATTGTAGGCATGAGAGACTCTGGCATGTCTTACAAACGTATTGCAAGAGAATTAGGAATTTCATTGCCAACAGTTCGACTTTGGTGTCGAAGATGGGAAGAGTCTGGAAACCTCAACGACAGGCCAAGAGCTGGTGGGCCAAGAAAAACGACCCCAGAAGAAGATAGGGCGATTTCGGAAGTAGCCACGCAAAGCCCATTTATAAATGCAGTTGCCATAAGGGACACACTGAACTTGCGTGTTTCGTCTGGAACTATAAGAAATAGGCTCCACGCAGACGGTATCCACCATAGGACTCCGGCAGTGAAACAAAAGCTGGAGGATCGTCATAAAACGGCACGGCTGGAATTTGCTCAACGTTATATGGAAGAGGGGTTAGACTTCTGGGGCAGAGTAATTTTCAGTGACGAAAAGACCTTCGCTTCTAACACGCATGGTCGTCTGCATTGCTGGAGGCGTGATAACACGAGATACGACAGCCAGAATATTTATCAAGTAGCCAGAAGCGGCCATATCACCTGTAACGTTTGGGGGTGGATACACCTGCATGGCGTTGGTGAATTGGCCCAGATCAGTGGAAGGTTCAACGCTGAGCAGTATCTCGAAATTTTGGAAGAGGTGATGGTTCCTTCCGTTCGCGCTTATGCTCTTCCTTATCCTGAGCAGATAATTTTCATGCAGGTATGTGCATTGTTTTTTTTTTTTTTTTAGGTATATGAATGCCCTTTCTTGACAAATATGGTATCAACTCATTGCTGATATTGGACATAAAGTAGTTTCAAATTACTCAATAAGACTTTTGTCTTGGATTTATTAGTTTTATAACTGTAAAAGGATCTTACATCAACATCATTGATCTACATTCCCTGATGAATCTAAAGCGGCCAAATAAAGCCACTGAAATTGTTACAAGGTATTTTTTGCCTCTTCATGAAAAGTAGACCAGATATTCTTATCAACACACAACACCCACGTCTCCTCCTTGGCTACTCAAGCCCTTTTATTAATCATTATTGTGACTCCTTTTGCTGGACTAAACGGCATTATTTTGCCGTCATTTATATTGAAAATATAAATTGTTCTCCTTCCACCTTGTTCTAACAGTATGATTAATCAGTTATATTATTTCTTTTAGGATAACTGTTCCATCCATACTGCGAGGATTGTCCGAGCATGGTTTGCTGAACAGCGTGACATTGTTCTCCTTCCCTGGCCGAGCAAAGCATGCGACTTGAACCCGATCAAAAATGTCTGGGGGAACATCGTCAACAGCTGGGAGCAGGGTCAGGAGCGTAACCACCAGCGTCTTTTCCAGCATGTTCTCAACGATTGGGAACTGTTCCGCCGCAACCGACAAGTTGTGTATAACCACGTCTCGTCAATGCAAAACAGATTGCAAGATGTTATTGCACATAATGGTGGATGGACAAAATATTAATGTTTCAAATACGATCTTGTTTTACTTATTTTCTTTTTTACAATTCAACATTGTATAACTAGAATTAAATAATTTATTTCCATAGTGATTTCACTAAACCTTGCCCACAAATGTAAGGAATGTTATGAGAATGGAAACTGAAAAAAAAAATAATAAGCTTCAATCAACCAGTATCGCTTGAGTACTAAAACAAAAGGTTAATACGAAGTTATGATTGCGATTAAACATTGAATATCACAAATTTGTAATACATAGTTTTCAGATATTTGCTATAAATTCATCGATGAATCCAGCTGATTTTGATAAAGAAAATTCATAATTATATAATAAAAGACTTGGGTATTTTATTTTTTACCAACGATTAAGACCAAGGCCAGCTCAACTGAGGGTGCAATTTAGTCATTTAAGTTAAATGTAAAATAAAAAAAAAAAAAATTCTGAACCTGACGATAACTGAAAGCAATTCAATCCATCTCTTTATCTCTATGTATCTACCCATCTATGGTGCATTTAGTTGCAAGTTTTAATTGCTAATTATCTTATCTAGAATATTTAGTATTAAAAGTGATATCTTACGAAGCACTTACATTCCCTAAAGTAATTCCGTTGTCAAGTGGGCTTTTGACAACCGATAAATTCTCGAACTGCCCGTCATGAATTTATACCTTACTACTTTGAGAATGATCATCATGGAATTTATTTTCATAAAAATTAACATGCGACTGATGATTCCCTCTTGATGTTTTGTTAGGTCATATGTGGAGGGAAATATTACATATTGAACGAAATCTGTGAAACAGCTAGTTTGACGTCAATAACTTGTTTCAGACCCCCACCGTATTGTAATAAGTATTGAAGACACAAGGATATCGGAGTTATCTTATTATATAATGACATGGCTATACAACATTTATCTAATCGAGTCCCTGTTGTCATTATCAAGGTATTATAAAAGGTCTATATAGTATTGTTTGATAATACCAACGAAATTGACAAAATAAAACCAACCATAGTTCAGTCTCTCTCTCTCATCTATATGAGTACTGATTTTATCGGTGTGCAACCATATCTACCAATGATATAAAGACCATCAGGGTGGTTAAGGTGTGTTGTTACTCAGATGACTCGAGTTTAATTACCGCCCAGAGAAATTTCCATCTAGGCTACTCTGGTGAGACGTGGCTCGAATTAAAAAAATATATATATATATGAATGATACACTGGATATATTTGTTCCTTTATACATCGGGTTGTCTATTAATTTTTCCCCAAGCCTTCCGTATCATGACCTGTCAATGGCTATCATAATTGCCTTTATGAAATTATATTTATAGGTCTTGAAATTTGCGGTTTATGATCTCATTTCTTTATAAATTGATGGATTATATAAATCGAAAGCGTATTTCCATTCAAATAATTATGTTCTGAAAAAGAACCCATATATCTACTATGAACTAAAGTTGGATTTCAGCAAACGCCTGCCTCAACTGAATGTAACGAAGGTTGACGATGTCTGATTAATCAGGAATGAATATGATTTTTACCATTGCTATTATTACTACTCTGTTACTATACTATTTTTCTAAGTATTTAACAGCAACTTATTTCACTTGTAATGTGAACTATTATTCGTATATCATTAATATATTGTCTACAGTAGTGTTTATAAAAATAGGAGCACTGGCATACCAATAGCTCGAACATTCACGTCCGTCGTTACATGACAAATAGGCTTTCATTGCGGTGTTACCATACTATTTTCATAAAACATAAGCGTAAGGGGTAAAGGAATACTTTGAGGCAACTGTACCATTTTGTTGTTTTTTGCATGGATATCGGCAGAAGCCTGCAGAAGTGTTCCGAGTGGAGGAACAGAGCTTTGTTTGACTATGATACTTTTTGTAATTATGATTCAGTTTGTTAACTGTTGATGGTGATGCATATTATTTAATTTTTGACACAGCTCTTTTTTGTGTTTATGTACTAGTAACTTGGTTAGTAAACACTTTGCTAGTTTGATATAGCTATATGAGATTATTTTGACTAATAACATTTATGATGATTTTTTCCTTTCTGTGTACAATGGTTTTGATACATTTGTTTTGCGTATTTCTTTTGTACTCATGATTCCTCTGTGGATATGTGTACATATGTTGATTTGCCGAGATTTTTTTTTTTTTGTTTTTTTTGTAAAACTTTTCTGTTAGGTAATATGAGAGTTTTTTTGCTAGCAACTGTCGTTTTGGGGTTGGAACATGATGAATGTATGATATATTGTGTTTACCAGTACTATATCCTAGATCTCTTTCAGACTGAGAGTCCAATAAATGAGCCAGAGTGTAGGCTTGACATATAAGGGCAATAATTCTTTTTGTACGATGACTGCATCCACTAATGGACTGTAGGATTTAGAAGAGGTAAGTATTTTTAAATACAAAGGTAACTTTCTGTTGTATAAATTGTAACTTTGCAGTCACAGTCCTTTATGATATGTTTTTTTAATAAGATATGTAATATTCATTCATGTACATATATAAAGTATGTATATCATTAATACAGACATGTGTAGTGTTGATTGATGATTAATTCTCTTTTTGAATTGTGTTTTAACATGTGTTCGCTGATAATGATTATTTTTGATGAGTTTGAGATGTGAATTTGATTTTTTATCAACAACTGTTCACCAGTTCCCATTTGCTGTTAAATGTATTCATTATTTCATATGAATTTTCAGTCTAAGTCTTGTTCATCTTTGTTGGGGGCGAACAAGGCTTCCCAAGGATCATGGAGACTTTGTTTTGAGTAGAGTAATTTTCAGTGGGGTTTTGTTTTGATAATTTTTCTTGAAAGTTAATGCCCTTGTTCAAAGTAGTTTTATATTCTGGAAAGCTCGGGAGAGCCTTGAGTCAGTTGGAGGGGAGTTTGTCACAGACAAATATATTGTTTTAAACAAAGGCTAAGCAGTAAGTAAGTATGCAGAAACTAGAGCGGATTTTGCCAAGCTATCACCTTGTCTCCCTGATTCATGGGTTTTTGGGAAGTAGTTTGAGCCGCTTTCATTTTTGGTTGGTATTTGATGATCCAAGCACACGTGTACTGAATCCGATTCAATGTCATCAGGTACACCGGGGAGAGGGGACGTAGAGCTAGAACCAGTATGGTGCAGTTACGTCACCTGCCACCCATAGGCGAGACAAGCCAGACACCCCCCCCCCCCCCACCAATGTAGGGGAAATAAGAACGCACATACTGTGCGAGAAAAAGCAGTTGAGTTCTAGTTCAACTTGTGAGTGGACAACCTTCACTAGGCCTGCCGCCCATGGTAAGCCTACCATAGCCATGGTGGACACCCTTACATCATAAGATGTCCAATAGTTCTTTTTGATGTAAATGTCTCCCTGTCCGCTCTCCTCGGGTATTATACCAGTTAAAAGTAAATTTGTAATTGACTGATGATATCATTTAAGAGCCAGCGAGAACTTATAACTCTTCTGTTATGCACCCTCAAGATTTAAAGTTCAAATTCACTCGCTTTGAAGAAGATTTCTGCTCATTTTAATTGGGACAATTAACTTAGAAAATAAATCCTCTTACGATAAAAATAGTCTGCTTCACCGCCTCCTATACTGTATTCTTAATTATTAATCCATGCCCTTATGACACGATGTTTCCAGTTACTCAGTCTCATAACACGATTTACCTTTGCCCATGTAGCTTGCTCAAATTGTTCTATTGTATGAAACACTTCCTGTATGCTCTCTGTTGTTCTAACAAACACCGAACTGTCATCTGCAAACACTATGACCGAACACTGGAATGCATTTGGGAGTTCTTTTGGTCGAATGCTTATATTTTGTTTCAAAGTTCTATACAGTGATTCTTGGAACAAAACACATGCTATCATTGACATAGGTCCACCCTAGCGTATTGATCATTCAACAGGAAAATAGTCACTAACGATTCCATTTATACAAATTATACAAACTGCATCTACCCTCCCGTCATATAGCATTCTTATCATTATAGCAAAATCGTCTCTGAAACTCATTCGTGGAAATATCTTGAACATAAAATCTAGATTCACCCTGTCAAAGGCCTTACTCTATTCCACATTGACCAGAGCTCCGTTTAAATGATTATCATTAAGATAATTTATGATTTAACGGATTAGTGTATTACAGTTTATTATTGTTCTTCCTTTCACCTAACAAAATTGTTCCTCAGATACAACTTTACTTAAAACACTCACCATTATGTTGACCAGTATTCTTGAAATACATTTATAGTTAGGATTTAGCAATGCAATAAGCCTCCAGTTCTTCAAAGATAGCATGTACCCACCTTTGTGGACCAGTTTTATGATACCTTTCTTCTTTTACTCTGCCCCAATTTAAATTCTGCGGTTAAAGATTACTTTACCACTTCCATAAACTCAGATTTGATAATATTCTATGTTTTTTAAGTAAAACTCTAATGGAAGCCCATTCTCTCTTGGTGTTTTACCTTTGTTCATAGATTTTGAAGCATTTAATACGTCTTTTGAGGTTACAATAGTACATAACGCTTCGTTGTCTTCCTCGTTTATGGTGCTGTCAATAGACATTAAAAAATGGTCTTGTAACCTCAAGTCTGTATGTATCTTAGAGAATAGAGCTTTATAATACTGCTTTACACAATGAGTAATAGCGTCAGTGTTATGCAGTGTTGCACCACTCTCCAAACGCAGTTCTCTAATAATATTTTTTCTTCTTCTAGATTTCTCTTTCCCTAATAGACAAGCAGACAGTCGCTCCCCACCTACCTTTTTTTCTGTTTTTAACATAATTTTTACACCTTCACTTATTTCATCTTTTATAGTCTCTATTCGATCTTAAAGGACTTTCATTTGCTCAAAATCAATATTACCAATCGAAGCCTTGTTAGCTAAGAATTCTAAGAGGCTTTGTACCAAAAAAAAAAAATGTGCCATATTCCTCCTGGTTAGCTGGTTTGGACAATTTAAGAAAAAGTATCTCACTTTAGGTTTCACTAAATAATATACAGATAATATACTATCTGTTTCATCTTTTTCCGTTGACTGTACAGGAATATCAGACATTTTAATAAAAGAGAAGCAAGTGCCTCCTTCAAAAATAGTTGGCATATTCAGCAGTACTTCAAAACTTTCCTCAAGATATATTATCTTATTCCTATCTCTAATATTATGTTCTTGAATAAACAATACATCAATCATATATTGAGAAGCTAACATCTGAAGTTGTATTGGTTTGTTGAGCTCATTTAAACCACAAGTATTTATTTATGCCACTATTAGAACCTTTAGAAAAAATTAAAGTTTAATTATTTGCTTCTTCTAGGAATTTAGGACACTCACTGCCATTAGTATGGTCCTCGTTATGTTTATGTTTTCCTAATCCAGGCTCACTGTTGGGGATTATGGCTTGTTCGGTGCCATATTGCATATTCTCTAAATTATCAAGGATTTTAATAACTGAGAATAATTCAACAGTGGATTCATAACACATCTATCCTCATCGCCCTTAACATTAGAAATACTTTACCTTGTTACACTATTTTGAATTCCAGTGCTACCTTTACCTTGTGATTTTTAATGTTTCCATTTCATTGCGGGGACATTCGTTAGTAATCTTTTATTAGCCGTTATATCAAACACTTCTTTTCTTACCTCTTCTGGTTGAGAGCCTTCAGTCATAACCTAGTGTGCCGCTGCTTCTACTGTCATTGTCTTAATCCCTGGTTCGCTAGTTCCGTTCAACTGCCTCTTATTTGAGTCTTCTAATAATTGCTCACTGATACTGCTCATTGTTAAATTCCTGTTGTCTTTTCATATTAAGTCCTGTCGCTCATCTGGAATTTCGGTGTCCAAAGAAACATTACGGACATCATCATTACTGCTACTAGGCTGATTGAACACCTTACGTTTTACTGGTATTAAGGCAGAAAACTCTCTAGTATCCAATACATTTGATCTTTCATATCATCTTGTCTCGCAATCTTTTGCTTCATGGGATTCTGAGCCCCACTTGAAACAGGTTCTCTTCTGACCACTATACAGAAACTGAATCTGAAAACCATTCACAGTAATTTCCGATGGAACATTCTTCTTGACATACGTTTGGGCGGCACGTATACCACTTAAAGCACCTGGTTATAGACATTGTGTCTTAGGCCCACCACTCTACCGTAATGTCATAGAATATTCGTTAGAACTTCATCCTTCATCTCATCTGGACAGTCTCTAATAGAAACTAACGTAAACATTGAACTTTCGTCTGTTACTCTCAATGGAACACTATTACCTACGAGACATTTTTCTTTGAAGTCTTTGACAACACTGTCATAAACTGCCTTTTCACTTAACTTGAAAATTACCTTTTCTCGTAGAAACTACACTACTTGCATATCATGAAGGCGAATACCAATTTGTACAAACAATGCTGCACTTACGTCCTCTTGCTTTGACTTTCTGTTCAAGATCATTAGCCCAATAGAATTTACTCTTCTTGAAGCAGAAGCAATTTTCCTTGCTTCAAACACCGTCCTATTATACTTTTAGGGAATAATTCCCTTGAATTGAAAGGCTTTCCAGCCACACGTCTTAATAGGGAACACTGAGGCACAGCCCCAGAGGTAAACGACTAATCTTCTAAAACCAGGAAGGACCACACTTTCAATCATATTCATCAGCTTTATAGCAAACAAGAGGCCCCAGCAATACTTCCAAAGTTCCAAAACAAGCTGAAATATTGGAGCTGTGGAACTGCTGTCCGTTCACCTCGTCGGTTGGGTCACAAACTTCTCAAACTATATGTT
>NC_090733.1:16106398-16111398 GCF_036898095.1 Palaemon carinicauda | reverse complement strand
GAACTCATTATTGTCAAAGGGATAAAGCTTATCCAGACAATTTTCACTTGTATGGGAGAGAGCACCGTCTAGCACTATACCTAACTCGCATGAATCCATTAAGTTTTTATGGAATTCAAATGAGTCAGCTGTACATATTTTTCTATCCATTACATCTGAACAGTGAGTTAATTGATTTAAGTCTTTAATGACCGTATATGTTTCCTTGTCTGGGGAAATCAATACGTGTCCTGTCAAACTGGATATTACTGGATTTGAGTGATTCGTCATGAAAGTCGGAAATGGTGATATCCTGTAAGATTGCCAGTTATCAGAAGAATCAAAGGGAATTGTAATCATAATCTTGTTATTATCTACGTTTACTGTAATTAGACTGTAATAAAATTCTAAACTATGTTCGTCTAACAAAGGAACATAGCCTAGTTTATCCCTTCCGTTCTCCCAGAATTAACTTTAAGTAACTTATAGGCAACAAATGGGGCGACAATACACCTTTAGTTGCTGACGTGATAGCTTTCTACATAATCCTTGGATTTCTCAATGAAATGTGCAATTCTGTTATGTATGTGATCTATTTTTGAATCATAATACGTTAATGTTGCCAACAAATCCTGTACTTCCATAATTTGAACGATATTATTTGAATGTTCATTTACCAAATCCATAATTTTATTGATTGAAGCTAACTGATTCCTTAGTTCTGACATAATCAATTCATATTCATGAGTCAAGAACTCAATTTTCTTATTTTGATTACTAATTTTAAGACGATTGGAAATTCCTAAACCTAAACTTGCAACAGACCCAAAGATGCTTAATGCAGCATAAATAAACGGATTTCGTCGTTCTTTATGTCCGTGTCCTACAGTCCACATCAAAAGGTCATAAGCCAAAGATCCTGTCTCATCAGCCTTATTTTTCAAGTCATCAGATAGCATCTCTGCAACTTTTAATGTTGATCCAAGCAAACTCTCTGTAGTCAAATGAAAATGTCTTCTATGCAACTCATCCAATGAGGCAGAAAACCTTGAAATGGCGGTTCTTAAGCTAGTGACATCATTCTCTTGAAGAAAATTTGCTTGCATATTCACTTCTACAATTACGTTGGTTGATGTAATAAAAATGTCCTCTTGTCTTTCAACTATAGTGCCATATTTAAAATTTATACTTTTAGTTTTATAGCTCATCCCACACGAGAAAAAATGTCTGAGCGAACAATATCACTCCCAACAACAAAAAATTCATCTTGGAAACCTGTAACGAGAAAAAATATATGTAATTACTCCTGTATTAAAAAGAAAACTTTTAATCACATAAAATGAAATAAAAATTTCCCTCACTTCTTTCCTCTCTTTTCTTTTTAATTTCTTATGTGAGCCAATGGTACTATTCTCTCATCCGTGGGTTGGGATACGTTTTGAACTCTAAACCTATTGGCCGTTAATGTTTCCAAAATGTTAAATGGCCTTCAAACTTAGGTGTTAGTTTATAATTGAGCCCTTTTCGTACATTGATTTGAATATATATGTTATCACCCACGGTATATGTTTTAGTTGGTTTCGCTGTTTTATCATGATTCCTTTTCATTATGATTTGTGATTCTTCTAAATTCTTTCGAAGGATATCATATCGACTTATACTTGCATTTATACATTCTTTTAAAGGATTTGATAGATTAGTTGTAGGCGTTAATACATGGAAAGCTGTTCTAACTGGGGTACCATACAATGCTTCATGCGGTGACATTTTAATTGATATATGATATGAATGATTCAGAGTACTCAGTGCCGCCGGTATTGCAATATCCCAGTTGGGGTCTGATCCCCCTAGTGTTACCCTCAATATATTTAATATCTTCCTATTTGCTCTTTCCACTAGCCCATTCGACTCTGGGTGATATATCATGGTATTTATTTTCTTTATGTTGAGGAATTCACACAATGAGGTAAGAAAGTGATTATTAAATTCGCCACCCGAGTCTGAGATTATCATGTGTGGAATTCCATGTTTACAAATGTAACACTCGTAAAACTTCCTAGCGCATTCTATCGCAGTTTTAGTTTTAAGTGCTATTAGTTCTGTATATCGAGTTAAAGCATCTATAATTACTAAGAGGTGCTTATTTCCTCTGTCTGACTCGTAAAATCCTGTTAACAAATCTAAATGTATTCTTTCAAAGGGTTGATTGGGCACAGGATAAGCTCCTAGGCTGACAGGTGTTTTCGTATGCCCTTTGTTTTCCTGACATGTGCGGCAATTAGCTATGTGTCTTTAAATATCTGTAAGCATTGTATGCCAATAAAACAATGATTTGGCTTTCTGTGACATTAATGAGAACCCCGGGTGTCCATGTAATGGATTTGAATGCAACCAATTCAGGACAGTGGAAATAAGTGAGATTTGGTACTACTACCTGGTCGTTAATTACATGTGGTGTATTGCGGGTTTTTCCTTGTCACAGTCCTACACAGAATATTATCTTTGATTATATAATTCTGCTGCTAAAACTTTATATATTCCTTTTCCTTATGATTGCCTTTCAAGCATTTATAATGGTTTCTATTTTCTGCTCTTTTCTTTGCTCAGTCTGTAACAATTCAGCACTCCAGCCTAAATCTTCTTGTTCAGATATTGTTTTTACAATAGGCATGGATGTTGATATATCTATTATAATTCAGCTGAAGGCTCCGTACAAGATGACACGGGGTTGCGTGATAATGCATCCGCAATGATATTTGCTTTCCCAGGTAAATACCCGATTCTTGCGCCAAAATCTTGAATGATCAAATGCCACCGAGTTCGTTTAGGGCTGTGGTTGAAGCCTTTAAAGAACTCTGTTAGTGGTTTATGGTCAGTAAGAACCTTAACGGGATAACCGTAAATTATGAACTTAAAATGCACTAGCGAATTAACAATAGCTAGCCCTTCCTTGTCTATTACTGCATACTTACTTTCGGAAGTTCTCAATTTTCGAGAATAGAAGCTATCGGGAAAAATTGTTTATCATATTGCTGAAGCAATACCCCTCCTACTCCTAAGTCTGAGGCGTCTGTTGCAATGAAGAATTCCTTACCGAAGTCAGGAAATTATAAGATAGGAGAACTACACAGTTCATCTTTCAAAGTATTAAACGCCTGTTGATGTTGCTCAGACCATATGAAATCTACGCCCTTCTTCGAAAGATCAGTTAAAGGAGCGGCTATTATTGAATGGTTGCGTATAAAACGCCTGTAATATCCACTACAACCCAGAAATTGCTGTATTCCCTTGACATTAGTAGGTATGGGAAAATTACGTATAGCCGACACCTTATCATGGACTACTTTAAGACCTTGGCTTGACACCATGAAACCAAAATATATTAATTCTGTTTTGAAAAATTCACACTTACTAATCTTTACCCTTAAGTTATGTTGTCTTAATCTCTGTAGTACTAGTTCTAACTTACGTAGATGTTCTTCTAAGGTGTTGGAAAAAGATTACAAGATCATCCATATAGGCATGCAATATATCCCCTAACAAGTCTCCAAACACTATGTTAACCATTCTTGTAAATGTTATAGGAGCACAACGTAAACCAAAAGGCATCCGTAAAAATTCATAATGTCCCCTGGCTGTGCTGAAGGCTGTGTATGGGATACTATCTTCTTCTAATGATATCTGGTGAAAACCTTTAAGTAAGTCCAAACTTGTAAAATATTTATTCTGACCTAACAAAGACAAAATATCGTCAGTACATGGCACTGGGAATCGATCGGGGATCGTTTCCTCGTTTAGACGACGAAAGTCGACGCAGATACGCCATGTTCGATCTTTTTTCGGTACAACTATTAAAGGAAAATTATAAGGGCTGTTTGATTTTTTAATGACTCCTTCCTCTAACATTTTACCTACTTCATCATTTATTTCATTCTGGAATTTCATAGGGAGTCTGTACGAGGGTACATAGATAATTTTCTGCTTGTCCATTTAACCTTTTTGATGCTCGATCACATCTGTTTTTCCTAAGGATCCATCCGTAGTGAAAAAAACATCATGATATTTAGTTAAAAGTTCAAAATGTTCTGCTGAATTTCTTCGTCTTGAATGTCTTTATTGATTTTATTTTTAATAGATCGCAAAAGGGATTCATCCGCAACTGATTGAGAGTGATTGATTTCAGCAACGGTAAGAATACGATGTTTATAAACTTCTACATCCAAGATATGTTGATTTTTGTGAATTACTAAAGTGTTATTTAAATGATTACAGACTTCGATATTACATTGCTGATGTGAGCCTACTGTATAAATAGCTTGTGTGACAGACAATCCGTTAGTTTTCAAAGTATCGGAAAGGATTAATATTTCAGATCCCGGTAATGTTTATTTATTTGCACTATAAATTCGAAGGTAGATTTGGTTCGATAGATTGCGTGCAAGATGATATTACGGGTGAACGAGAATTCTGCTGGGTCGCGTATATTATTTCTTTATTAGTGAGACAAGTTATTGGTTCTTCAACGTACGTTACGGTTACATTTGTCGTCGCCTTTTTATCCAAAACTGATTTTAAGGTATTAGAAGACTTATAGAATTTCCCTTTGATATACACGCCGTGCTTGGCAGGAGCTAAGATAATGTTTTGATTTCCCATAGATGGGTATCCTATAATTACAGCTGGATACATATTAATGTTTTTTACAACAACAAATGTATCGGCAAACGTGCGATTACCGACTCTGAACTGAACATGAGTTATGCCTATGACATTTAATTCATTATTTCCTATACCCGAAAGTTTAATTCCGGATTTTTCAATTGGAAAGTTCGAAAACAACAAATGATGTGTCTTCAAATCCATGATATTACGTGGACTACCAGAGTCAAAAAATAACGTAAAGGATTTGTGTTCTAAATTTACAGCATATAAGGTTGGCCGTAACTCATTTTGGCTTATTATTGTATGAATTCGTTGCAAATCTACGGGAGCATGCACTGTTTTACTTAATTCGGCCGTGT
>NC_090733.1:16060684-16093184 GCF_036898095.1 Palaemon carinicauda | reverse complement strand
GCTTGTGTTCTCTGTTTGTTTTATTGTGTTAGATAGTTTTACTAGTTTTATTTCATCTCTGTTTGAATTTAACATCATTTCGAATCTTTAATTTTTTACGTTTTTTTATCTTTTCCGATAATTTATTTGCATCTTGTGTCGAAACATTCCCTGTATCACTCGATATGATGCCTGAACAAATTTTGTCAAATTACTGAACGTTTCTTCATTTATTGCTTCTGTATCATGTAACTGAGGTGCTGTTGGTGAATCGTTAGAATTAAGTTGTTCATACTTCTTGTTTAGTTTAATAATCAATCCTTCAATATTATTACTAACACTAAAAAAATCCATCTGTTGCCTGCAAGAATCATATTAATAAAACAAAGTTAACTTTCTTTTTTAGTTTCATGTCCTCAGAAGCAAAATATATGGCCCTCTTTTAACTCTGAATACAATTCCCTAGGTATTGTTAGTTCACTAAATCTCATTATATAAAAATTTCTCTATTTCAGCTCTTTTAGTAACACAGCAAGATCTTCCCTAGACAGGGTCCTACCACTCTTTTCTACTTCTCTACTCGACATTTATATTACACGTGCGAGAATTGTAAGTATAACGAAGTGTGGAGTTAAAATATATTGTAGTCAAACATATCAAGAGCTATAAATATAGTATATATATATATATATATATATATATATATATATATATATATATATATTATATATATATATATATATATATATATATATATATATGTTTGTGTGTATGTATATATATACATATATATATATATATATATATATATATATATATATATATATATATATATATATATATATATGTGTGTGTGTGTGTGTGTGTGTATAAGTATGTATGTATATATACATAAATATATATATATATATATATATATATATATATATATATATATATATATATATATATATATATATATATATATATATATATATATATATATACAGTATAACTTGATTTCAATGTGGAACTGGATACTTGTTTTATTCATGCTTAGCTTCGGTGACTTGATTTTTTTCTATAACCCCAATTAAATGTTTTTAAAAACAAATGAGCATTGCTAATTTGATAAAATATGTATGATAATTATTTTAGACAAGCTTTATTCTACTTACCTATAGCAAGATTGAGAGGAGGTTCTTTAAAAATCTTTTAAAATGTATTATATTAATTTGTAATTACTTATCAACCTACGTTTTGGGTACATACTAAGTAAGAGATTAAAATTCCTCTGAAACTTATGATATACAAATCGGAGCATTTTGTCCCTTTTCAGAAATGTTTATGATTTTTTATACGCTTTGTCATGAATTTGAAGTCAATTGGTCGACATCCAAAATTCACCTTTAAGTTTTCATAGTTTGAAAGTCTTAAGTCATGATTCTCTCTCTCTCTCTCTCTCTCTCTCTCTCTCTCTCTCTCTCTCTCTCTCTCTCTCTCTCTCTCTCTCTCTCTCTCTCTCTCTCTCTCTCAGTAATTTACTACCTTTTGCCCATCCACAGGTTTCTTAATTCTGTATCTAGATAATTGTTAGTTAAATTTTCCTTCATTTTCAGCAAAGTGCCTTTGGAAGAGATTTCACTTTTGACGTGATGGAAAGATATGGTGTCATTAATAGCGAGAGAAACCGATAACTGTTATATATATTTTCTGGAATCATTGTAATTTCGCAAGTTTTAATAATTTTTCGAGTATTTATATATATATATATATATATATATATATATATATATATATATATATATATATATATATATATATATATATATATATATATATATATATATATATATATATATATATATATATATATATATTTATATATATATATATATATATATATATATATATATATATATATATATATATATATATATATATATATATATATATATATATACGTTGGATTGGCTGTTTAGCTAAAATATATTGAGTGATAATGCATCTTAGTAAATTGCCGTATTTTTTGACAATTTTCTAGTGTCTTATGCAATACCTAGCAGGTACTATCTTATTATATATATACAAGCTTATTGAAGTAGGTGGTATATTATCTGTTAAAGCGTATATTTGCATCTTACCGATTTTAATTACAATCAGTCTTTCTTGAATAAAAATAGATACTATAATAGTATTTAACATTGATTGCAGTTTATTCTATTACATAAATATCATTCAGTAAGCGATGGCTAAACCTGTGATCAGAAGAGATTAAGTTCTCGAAAAATGATAATCAAAATGGGAAACTTTGTTATTGAATCGTCCTTACAATCTCCACTTCTGTATTTCCCCTAATATATATTATCAATTCCTTCTTTTTCTGAAAACCTCCTTTCTGATCCTTCTTTTCGTCATCTTTCGCAAACAAAAAGAAGACTAGTCTTGAAGATTCTATTGGATCACGTGATCTCATACTTCTCAGTGGGGATGTCTTCCACCTTTTTTTCTTCTTGGTACAATGAAAGGATATGTGCCAACATGGGAATGTTATTTCTTCTTAACTTAAACCAAGAGAAGGATCAATAGAAACAAAAATGCTTTGCTTCCTCGGCATTTCTCAATATATATTCTCAGTTTCTCATCTGCTCCGAAATAGTGTTCGATTAGATTATAAGTTTGAATGAAATTTCTCTGAAACAGCGTACGTTTTTATGGATGTGTAATAGGACTTTTGAGTATTGATATCATTGCTGAGGATTATTATTATTATTATTATTATTATTATTATTATTATTATTATTATTATTATTATTATTATTATTATTATTATTATTATCGCTGAGAACGAAGTAAGTGATACTTTATGAAAAGACATTTTTTTTTTTTCAAGATTTCTCACGCAACCCGTGCCCAGTCATTCACTAACCATAGATTTTAACACGGGGATGGGGGCTGGGGTGGAGCAACTCACATTTTCGGCGGCGAAGTCAATAAATTCTATACCAATAACTATATTCAAATGAAATTTTAAGTGATTATTCAAATATACATTAACTTATTTTTTGCCAATTATCATGTTCTTACCTATTATAAGCATGCCCTGGCTCTCCCTTTTGTTCGTAGGTGATGGAGTACCTGCAGTAAGATATGTTTTCCCATGGCGGGCAGGCGCCAAGTGAGTGGCACTGTGCCGGTTACAGAGAGCAACCGGATCAGTCTGTATCTGAGGACGCATTAAACTACATGTCTCCAGCATCGTGTATCTCTTGTCCTATCTTGACATCCAATATGGCGCAGTGATTATCAAGGACAAACGCGACCCTCACCATGCCCTTCCAGCGCCGCTCAATGCAGTCCACCCCAAGGGCCGCACGCCCTGTCGTCCCCCGTGGACTTGTCCCTGCCCTGCAAGAAGCCAGGCAAGCCATGGCGGCACAGCAACACATGATCAACGCTCTCCGTGACCGGCTTGCGACACATGCTACCCCTGCACCTCGTGTCCCCGCGTCTGCAGCCCCGCTGCATTCAGGTCCTGGAGGAGGTCGATGGAATGCTGGATCGACCTGTGCAGACTACCGCCCCACGAGGTCGTCCACCACATCAGGCTATACTGCACACCCCCTCTGCAACGGGCGCTAGATGCCAGATTCACATCACAGGAATGGGGCAACCTCACCGCTACGGAAGCCATGGACTTTATTCGCGATATTGTGTTGCGTTCTACAAATCGTGCCGTGTTATGGTCGGAGTTTTTTAACACGGTACAAGGCCCAGGAAAAAGTGCCAGTGATTATTTTTTAAAGTGTTCTCAGAAGGCCACCGATTGCAATTTCCAGTGCCCTTAGTGTCAGTGTAATCTGGCTGAATATATGTTATTACCCAAGTTAATGGTGGGCCTAAGCGATGAGGCTATGCGCCACCATGTATACCAGTGTAGCAATGATATCAATAGTGTTAGTGCCCTTAGGGCCAAGTGCTGTGCATATGAGGCGGCCCGCGTCGACGCCGCTGCGCGCCAATGCAACTGGAGGGAATCTGCTTGTGCAGCTGGCAGCGAAACACCCGAGGCAGATCATCCAAGTGCAACCGTCGCTGGCACAGGCAGGGGTCCCCCACCCCCTTCCTACGGGAACTGCGGTGGGCGCCATGCCCCTGGTAGAGCTTCATGCCCCGCTAAATCCGTCTTATGCAACGGGTGCCACAAGCAGGGCCACTATCACAGATGCTGCAGGAAGTCACAGGCAAAATCGGCAGGATCCCCGACGGATGTGTCTAGTGCTACATCTAGTGCTGTGCTTGTTGCAGGCGCCAACCTTGCCCGCCACCCAGTAGTGGAGGTGACAGTCGTGCACAACGATACGGGAGTACGAGTGCCAGTCACCGCCGTGGCGGACACTGGGGCACAGGTATGTGTGGCCGGGCTCTCCTTGCTATCGCACCTCCAAGTCCGCCCAGCAGCTCTCACACCCCGGGCCGGTTTGCGGGATGTGGCAAACCTTCCCCTGAAGTGCCTTGGATCTGCCGTGTGCCACGTCACCCTGCAAGGTCGCACCACGGAGCAGGACGTGTACTTCGTGCAGTCGGCAAAGCACCTCTTTCTGTCGTTGAACGCTTGCAAGGATTTAACGCTGATACCCAAGGAGTTCCCCTATCCCTCCCCCGCGGTGGCACACGTGAGCCTGTTCGATGGCACAGCCAGGCGGGCCGCCCAGGTACCACCCCGACCTGCCGAGGTGCCCATGCCACCCCAGGAGGAACATGCGGCCTGGGTGGAAGCCTGGCTCCTACAACATTTCGCTACGACGACTTTCAACACAGCCAGGAAACGACTACCAGTGATGCAGGGGAAACCGCACCGTATCCACCTGCTCCCAGGAACTACGCCTTACGCATGCCATACCCCAACATCAGTGCCGAAACACTGGGAAGAGGAAGTGAAGGCCCAGCTCGAAGAAGATGCCGCCCGTGGCGTTATAGAACCGGTACCCGCTGGGCAGCCAACCGAATGGTGCGCCCGTATGGTGGTCGTCGCCAAGAAATCAGGACAGCCACGCCGTACAGTCGACTATCAGCGCCTCAACGCATCTTGCCTACGGGAGACACATCACACCCCTGCCCCATTCGACATGGTGTCCGGGGTTCCTAAGCACACGTTCAAGACCGTGGCGGACGCGTACTGGGGATACCACCAGGTGGAGTTAGACGAAGATAGCCGCGATCTAACCACATTTATTACCCCCTGGGGAAGGTTTCGTTACCGTCGTACACCCATGGGGCACTGCTCCGCTGGCGATGCATATACCAAACGGTTTGACGACGCCATCCAGGATATCCAGAGGAAATACAAGTGCGTGGACGACACCTTACTCTACGACGACAACATCGAAGGGGCCTTCTGGCATGCCTACGACTTCCTCGAAACATGCGCAGCCAAGGGTATCACGCTTAAGCCGGAGAAATTCCAATTCGCCAGAAGGGAAGTAGACTTCGTGGGCTTCAACCTGGGCTGGGAGGCCTACAAGCCAACAGAGGAACGTTTGGCGGCCATCAAGAACTTCCCGATGCCACGTCAGCCCTCTATCACCGACATAAGGGCTTGGTACGGATTTGTCAACCAGCTGGCGCCATTCCTCGCAACAGCCCCTATCATGAATCCGTTCAGGGAGCTCCTCAAAAAACCAACGGGGAAGGCAGTGTACTGGGACGAGGCACTCCGCACCAAATTTCATCACGCCCAAGATATGATATGCCAACTAGCGAAGGACGGACTGGCCTACTACGACAGGAGCCGCCCCACAGCAGCGATCACCGACTAGAGTAAAGAAGGCATAGGGTTCGTCATCCTTCAACAGTACTGCTCATGCAGCTCCGCCAATACGCCCTTTTGCTGCACGGGTGGGTGGCGCCTGGCACTATGCGGCAGCCGCCATCTCACCGCCGCTGAAGCTGGCTACACTGCCGTGGAAGGGGAGGCCCTTGCCGTAGCCTGGTGTCTCCAGAAGGCGAGACTGTTCTTGCTGGGGTGCCCCAACCTCACCGTTGTGACGGACCACCGCCCGTTAACCAAGTTACTGGGGGATCGTGCCCTTACGGAAATCTCGAACCCCCGCCTTTTCAGGCTGAAGGAGAGAACTCTGCAGTACCGATTCAGGGTCAAGTACCTGCCAGGGAAGCGTAACAGCGCGGCGGACTTCCTGTCCCGATACCCCGCCTTAAAAGCCGATCCCAGCGCCTACAACATGGACCTCGACGAAGACCTCACCGACACCATGGCGGCCGCCGTCGTGGCAGCAGTGGAGCACGACAGCTGTGTCGTGGACGAGGCGAGAGTTAGGCACGCCGCTACCATCGACCCCGTGTACCAGCTGCTCACGGCCAGAGTCCTGGCCGGGGACTGGGCCGATAGGAAGTCCCAGGAAATTGCGTGCCTTCGGCCCTTTTACAGTGTCAGGGAGAGGCTGGCCGTTATCCAAGACTTGGTGACATATACGTTCGAACAGGGCAACGTTCGCCTAGTTATCCCGGAGCCTCTCCGTCAGCAGGTGGCTGCCAACCTACACGCGGGGCACCAAGGCCTGGACTCGATGCAACGACGAGCGCGCCAGACGGTATACTGGCCTGGACTCGAGGGGGACCTGCAGTATCACCGATCCTCGTGTGAAGAATGCGATGTACACGCACCATCTCAGGCCGCGGAGGAACTCATTATCACACCGCCCCCAGAGTACCCCTTCCAGATGACGGTTGCAGATATGTTTCAGCACGACGGACACTCGTACATGGCCTACGCAGACAGGCTAACAGAGTGGCTGGAGCTGGCCCACTTCCCCCACGGAACCTCCTCCTCCCACATCAAGACTCAGCTACGTCGCTACTTCGCCAGATGGGGGGCCCCGGAGCAAATTTCCACGGACGGGGGCACCAATCTGGCAAGTGAGGAAATGGGGGAATTCTTCAAGTTATGGGGCGTGTCTGTGCGTCTGTCATCCGCCCAGTACCCGCAGTCCAATGGCAGGGCAGAGGCCGCAGTCAAGATCGGGAAGCGGATAATAATGGCGAACACGGGCAGCAGCGGCACCCTCGACACGGACAAGTCCTCTATGGCTATCCTGCAGTACCTCAACACCCCCTTCCGCGGAATAAACAGGTCACCCGCCCAGATGGCAGCGGGCAGGCAGCTCCGAGATGGCGTACCTACGGCTCGCTGGCACCTCACGGTAGACAAACACTGGGGGGCAACCTTACGGCAGAGAGAACGTCAGATGGCCGACAGTGGTGCTGCCCTCACCAGGACTGGACCGTCCAGAAAGCTTCCAGCCATCAACCCGGGATCCCAAGTACGAGTGCAAAATCAGGCCACTAAGCTGTGGGACCGCACCGGTACCGTAGCGGAAACGCTCCCATACCGACAGTACCTAGTCAAGCTAGACGGCAGCGGGCGCCTCTCCCTCCGCAACAGGAAGCACCTGCGTCTCACATCATCGGGGCCCCAGCCTAGGCAGGCCACACCCGCTACGCATCCAGCCACGCCCACGCCCGAGCAGCTACCAGGCATTCACCCCACGCCCAGCCCACATGCAGCACGGAAGCCACACCCATCACGGTGCACTAGAAGGCCTGCGTGGATGGATGACTACATGTGATCATCGTACATTACAGCGGCACCTGTATACATTTTTTTTTCTTTCTGTCTTTTATCGCTTTTGCTTTTCATATTATTCTATGAACATGTATTACCCACACATTGTATTCTGCATTCCTGACAGCTATGTACCTGTCTTCCTATTCTTGCACATGCACCCAATTTAATCCATGTATAACCATGCATTATTTTTTATCTTTGCCTCTCCATGTATACCCATGTATTAATCTCGGGGGGGGGGGGGATGATGGAGTACCTGCAGTAAGATATGTTTTCCCATGGCGGGCAGGCGCCAAGTGAGTGGCACTGTGCCGGTTGCAGAGAGCAACCGGATCAGTCTGTATCTGAGGACGCATTAAACTACATGTCTCCAGCATCGTGTATCTCTTGTCCTATCTTGACATCCAATAGTAGGTGACGACTTTTAGCTAAAAGATCAGTGAGGAGGTGCAAACTGCTCGTAGAGTTTGGCCTCTATCCAAACTATTTTCATAGGGTTTGATATGTTATATGAACTACATTCATACCAATTTTCGT
This sequence comes from Palaemon carinicauda, assembly GCF_036898095.1. Lineage (NCBI taxonomy): Eukaryota > Metazoa > Arthropoda > Malacostraca > Decapoda > Palaemonidae > Palaemon > Palaemon carinicauda. The sequence continues at coordinate 16,085,044 of NC_090733.1, read as the reverse complement.
ATTGACACCTACCATAAAAAGCATTTTTTTTTTTTTACGATATACACGGGAGGTCGATTTTCGTCGACGCCATAAATTACCGGTAAAATACTTAACATATTTAAATGAAATTTTCAGTGATTTATGGGATGGATATTTAATTTTCCATACAGATATCAATCTTGATATCTACCATAAAAAATGCCACAACAAACGTTGTTATTTTTGGCGGTGCAGTAAATTGTTCCTAGAATAATTCATGTATCCAAATGAAAATTTTGGGTATTAATGGGAAACATGGTTTTTCTGTTCCTGCCAAATACAATAGAAATATCTACTATTGAAAAGACACAGCTATCATGTAGCCTTCTTAAACATGCCGTTAAATATAGTAACATCACAGTGATCTTTGCTCTTTTAAAAATGAGGTATAATAGGAGGGAGAAAGACTAGGACAGACCGAATTACTCCTTATTCATTAAGAGGTTTACGTGTTTTTATTATTTTACTCGCTATGTCCATGTCCCGAGATTAGCATAAAATACCCTTAAAAAATTCAGTATTTTATTTAAAGTTTTTTTTTTTTTTTTTTTTTCAGGCAATTTTTGAGATCAAATTATGAATATTTCACTTATTTGCTTATTGAATAGCTTTGCTTGAGCTCTGTATCAATACTAAATTGAGAATATATATATATATATATATATATATATATATATATATATATATATATATATATATATATATATATATATATATATATATATATATATATATATATATATATATATATATATATATATATATATATATATATATATATATATATATATAGATAGATAGATATATGTGTGTGTGTGTGTGTATGTTTGGGTGTGTAGGTATATTAAGAGAGAAAACGTGGTGTAATCAGTGATTTCATGTAATCACTGAAAATGTAAATCAGTGGTTATATGAAATAACTGAGCGATGCGCATTGTATTGACAAAAGCATATACGTAATATTTCTTATGTATTGCATGTCTTTCAAGAAATTAGGATGTTATGTTTAATGTTTAACCACCAAACTCTATAATAATGCTAATGGTGGTATTGCATATGCGCAATCACTTCGCTAGAGAGAGTGGAAGAAGTCAATTCAACTTTGACATCGTCAAATATCTTAGTGTATGTTGCCCAATTAATATCTCCATCTAAGCAGGAGGTTTCCTGAGACTGTAGGACTTTGGTGTCTTTTCTAGGCAATAAGCATATTCTTAATGCCACCATTAGCATATTCTAATTTCCGACTTTGTGAGTGGCGTAGCGTTTTCATGAACCATAATCAGCCTTGGTGATAACTTTAGATTAGCGATAATTTAAGCTTTCTGGTCAATTCCGTTAGTTTAAATGGTGGATGGAGCTCAGAGAAAAATAAAAAGGAATAGTCAGTAATCCGTTACTCTGGCTGCTCGCTTTAATGTCAATGTGCAAAGAACCAAAAATTTGGTCACAACATCATGATAAACCATTACCCATTTTTAAAATCTCTACCTCATGGATTTCATGTGAATAAAATCAACTTGCTTTTAGGATGTAAATTCATTAGTCAGAATTGGGTGAACAATGACACCCTGAGTTCTTGGTTACTAAGGTTTCTTTTTCACTCTGTACAATAGGATTTAAAGAGGTTGATAACTTTATTTCGTCATTTTGGCGTATTTTTTGACAAATCATCTGACATATGGTCCTGGCCTGGCCATCATGGCCAGTGGCGATAGGAGCACAGTTGATGACTTTGTAAATACCATCAATGAAGACTTGGTGCAAAGGTGTTTGGTATAAACCTGAACGTTTCTTTAGCAATATCCTATCATCGGCGCATTGTTGAACCACGTGCTGGATAAGTAGGTAGTAAAGATTTTGATCTTTAACCCCTCCTCTTCGCGCCCTCGCCCTTATCAAGCACATTTTGCAAGGGCTGATTATGCAATACCTCATAAAATATCTATTGCTTCTCCTATTCTTCTATTGGAAGATGATGAGGTGCTGCAGATTAGGAGGAGGACTCCACCTCCAAGGTCGACTCTTACAAGACGTGGCAATATCCTAGTCTCTGTTAAGGAAAATGTCATTCCTTAATAACCTCAATAACCTCTTGAAAGGAGAAAACATAATGATTCATTCCCTCTAATCCTTAGGATGGTTCCTCATAATTATCCTTTGAGAGGAACTCCTACATTGACCTTGTACTTCCCATATTCTATTGGTGTCTATCTTAAGTCTAAAAGATTCTCATGTTACAACTCCTTCCAAAAATTAGCAGTTTCAGGGTGAGTACCATCTGATCCTGATTGACCCTGATACTTCTTCAGAAGAAAAGGAGGTAATTATTTAGAACATCACGTTCTCCATTTACTCCAAAATATTGTAATCATGCAGCTCTCCTCTTCTTGCACAGTAATTAGGTGGTTATTTAAATCCTGGGAATGCAGTAATTAGCAAGATATGTTGAGGAAGGGGAAGGGGTTATAAAAAAAATAGCTCGGTTTCCTTACTAAACGACTTGAAACAGACGTGTCAACATAGCAATCAAACAGAAATCGTGATGCCAGTGTACATAAACAGAAGTTCGTGATGCCATCGTACATATGATATACTGTATATTCAAAATATGCTTAATAGAAAATTGAGTGATTACTCAAACGTGTCACTATTGTAAATTACATATTTCATGGACACTTTTGAGTAATTAATTCATTTTAAATTAAGCATATTTTAAATATACAGTATATCAAATGTACTCTGGCATCACGAACTTCTGTTATGTACGCTAGCATCATGAATTCTGTTTGGTTGACGATGTTAACATGTCAGTTCTAAGTCGTTTAGTGAGGAAACTGAGCTATTTTCTTTTTATAACCCTTTCTCCCTTCCTCAACATATCTTGCTAATTATTGCTTTCCCAGAATTTAAATAACCACCTAATTACAGTGCAAGAAGATGAGAACTGCAGGTTTGCATTATTTTGGAGTAAATTGAGGGCATAGTGTTGTGAACAATTACCGAAAAGGAAGTTCAGTGACCACTTCCGTTTACTATCTATTACAGTGACCCTGCCTCTCTGCAGCACAGTAGTCTTGGCATGGTCATATTTTGTCACCATACTTTTCCCCCTTCCCATAGTTAACTTTTGGAAAAAACAGAATGACGTTTTGGAATCGTGAAAGTATTGTCATATAGTTAAGCAGGAGGATTCTGGAGCTTCTTCACCCAGCAAACGGTCTATACTAAATCTTAAGGATTTTCAAGTTATTATTAAGCACCCCTTGGTCTCTGCCATGGAAGTGAATTCCACAGACCCTACTAGGATATTCCCATTAGAAATTCTGATGGCAGAAGAGGGTGAGGCGTAATCATCCCTGCTATTCTTGGCGATTATCAAGGCTTTAAATAAATTTGGTGAAGCCCTTCTATTGACGGGTTCTTTCCCGAACCTAATAGTTCCAGACTGAGGATAGGGCTGTCTTAATCCCATCAGGCTGAAGATACAACTTGATAGATCGAGCAGCAGGTTTCTATTCTGACCGATTCCCTTAAGGCTGCAAGACCATTTAAGCTAACTATGTTAGTTCTATCTAAACAGAGACTTCACTTGCTTGAAGGAACACATCCCAATTCATTTCCTCTAGACCCTAATAAGGCGTCCTTGACAGCCGAGGTCTTGAATGAAAACTTTTGTTGCAGTTAGCTGTGTTGTCTTCAGCTGAAATACTCAGCTGAAACACTGGTCAGTCACCATCTTTCAATTTGAAATGTCATAGAATTTTTGGGACCAAAAAATTGAAAGTAATATGAAGACTTGCCCGGCCAGCGGCAAAGGCACTAGAGTTTTTGTTTACTAAGGTGTCATTACCTGGGGCAACTGCATTCTTAAGAGAAGAGATGTATTAGACATTAATCATGTGTGACAGATGTCGTCTAGAGACTCATTTTGGTCACAGAATACCCAAATAACACATTGTCTGACATTGTTCATGCCTACGGAAATTCAAGCGGTAGTCCAAAAATCGGAAAAAGCAAGCCAGGCTACCTTCTACAGGAGAGGACCCTTTTATAAGCAGTCAGTATAGTCCCCTGTAAATCAAGAGCATCCTCTTGAAAACATCGGCATTCACAGAGTCGATTATTTGCTTAACCAAACAGTCCCCACTACCATAGATAGGCCACTAAACATACCTTTTTGTGTGGCAACGTATGCAGCCGATTTTTCGAAAGACAATTATTTAAAGCCATTTGTTCGAAAAATTTTTTTGGGAAAATCAATTATTCGAAAACAGTTGTTCGAATGTGTATTTGTTCGAATTTGCAATTGAATGAATTACAAGATATTTGAGTAAGCAATTTCTCGAAATTTATGTTATTCGAATCCTTAGCATACTTTACTTCACCATAGAGGAATAATTAATTGATTAATGAATATTTTAGATTTATAAAAGTCTTATTTATATATCTTTACACATTTATGTCAAAGGAGGTTAGTCACATGTACCTTTTCCATCCTCTTCAACCTTTTCCATAAATTTTCGCACTTCACTTTCAGCTGTATCACCTGAATGATTATATTATTCAAAAATGGAAACATCTTTCACTGTTATAGCACTACATTTATGGTAATTTAAAAATTTATGGTAATTCCAATTTATTTTATTATGTATTTGCTTGTCTTTTAAAAATAAATGTCTGTTCACTACTAATATAGGCGTTCATTTTTCACTCTTAACAAACTTAACCATTATAGGGTTTAAAAAAATTTCTACTAAATATGAAATCGTCTAAAATAACAGTGAGAATATTATTTTCCGAAGAAGGATTTGTTTACGGTTAATTTTTGTTTTTATTTTATTTTACAAATGTATTTTTGGGCTCAGGCCATGTCATCCTGATGGAAGTCCCTATAGGGTAGCTTCCTTGGGTATATTTGACTACAGTGATATTCCCAGAGAATTTAACCTTAAGGTATCCAGAATTCTAACGCATGGAGCGAATATCCTTAAATAATCTAACAGTGATATCGCATAATATCAGAGGACGTATTCTTGACACGTCACATAGCTATCTTCACCCCGAACAGTATTAACGCTTCAAGGGGTTACAGTGACAAGAATCTGAAACGAGAATGAAAAGAGAGCCGCTCATAAGGCATCTCTCCTATTCCGTTTCCAGTGTGTATCTGATGAAGGCGGTAGCCCTCTCTTCATTCCTTTTCGTGTAGCTCTACTACTCGGTGTTTTCCCTGTGTTCTCTCGTTATTTTGGATTTAATTCAACATTTTGATGACTTACTCGGCCTCTGTTGCCTCTGGAAAGTTGAGTATTATCTTTACTGTCTATAAATGTAAGCTCTTGTCGTTTTGAATTAATATTACGTAAACAACAGCTGTTGCCTACCGGGGGCATCCTGGATACTATCGCTCGCTATGGGTCATTTAGTTAGCTAGAGCAACTTTCCATTTTGTTATGCTTTAATAATCTAACTATTTAGCTCATCTAGGAATACTTATATATGCCGTTAGTTTTTAGTTCGGTGATATAGGTAACCGATCTTGCCCTTCGCGAGGTTTAGTAGTCTAGACGTCTGGACGTAGGACTTTCATGCATGATATAAGTTTTTCAGAGTGTTATATTACTTAAGCTATAGGCAAATATTTTATACATGTAAGATATTGTTAAACGTTCTTTCCAAGATTGTATACGAGAGAGTTTCGGTGAATTAGGTAATTGATTCTCACCGCACCTAAGCTAGTATCCTAGGTACATTAGTATACTTTCACACTTACCCGATTGTTCTTTTCTCCTCTGGAGGCTAAGTTCAATCCCTCTCTCCCTCTGAGTAAGCCTTAGGCTTAATCCGGGCAGTTCTATCTTTATAATAATTCAGGTATAACTATACAAGGATATGCCCGTACTGACCTGATAACCAGAGTGACTGGTTTTTTGGGTTAGGGCAGAACATCAGAGTTTCTAGTCTGTGGTCTGCTTCTTCCTAGCATAGCGAATGAGTCTCCTTTGCTAGGTTAGGGGTGGATACAGGAAGCTTTGCTTTCCTAGTCAACGTCTGAAGGATTCTGTATGAGAGGATTCCTTCCTCTAGTGGTCTAGCAGACTGTCCTGTGTTGTTTTTCTCGGGCTGGAGAATGAGTTTTCTCTGTTGCCCGGCGAAATAACTTCACCTAACTTTGTTCTGGTTGGGAGGAGGATAGCAAGTATTGCCAGTCTTCCTCCCTAATAGCCAACTCTAGGTTAGGATGAGCTTCCCTAACTGCTGAGTGTGTCTCTCGCTAAAACGAAGTTTATAGGACCCTTATCCCTTCCCCACCTCTCTTTCTTTTATTATGTTTTGGCCGCAGTCCTACTTCCGTACCTTGTATAGGTTAGGATGGAGGATCGGCTCGGCTCTCTGCCGGCTGGCAGTTACATGTCGGCTGACAGAGACCCCTTGTTCTTTGCAGAGTGAACCCCAAACCTCCCTTGGTCTCCCTTCCATGTCTGCCTGCAGAGTCCGGTAGGCTATGGATTCTTTGGAAGCCCAAATGCTACATTTTCCCTTTCCATAAGTTCACTCTTTCTGGATGGAAGGTTGTATGGCAATGCCGCCTTATAACCTTAAATCCATAGTGTTTCTCTTACTAGTGTTTTGTATCCCTACCCCCGGCAGCTGGGCAGTTGGATGTTCTCTGGTTCTTAGCAACTGTCGGTAGACATGGGTATTGCTACCTTTGCCTGCCGGCAGTGGAAAAACAGCCCAAAATCTGCTGGCCACTACGATTAGCAGCCGGCAGCCGGATGTTAGTGTTTTCAGCTGCAGGCCGGCAATGATTGCCTGCCGGCACACATTTGCGAACCAGTGACCTGCCGACTATTAGTTAAAGGTAGTATATCTTTGAACTATACGGGGGTAAATGCCGGCTGGCACGTGCTGGCGCATGCCGGCACGTGCTGGCCGGCACAGCAGCATGCGATGTACAGTGGTTTCTATATTTGTAGTGTAGTACACGCTGCATTAATAAACTACAGTACAGAGTTTGTTGTAACACTAAAGATTTTCCAACATACTTAATGTTATCTTGTACAGACTTTTGTTGAGACCGTACAATATATAGAAAGTGAGTTCTTTCTGTATTCATTCTATCCCTTATATTAACCCTTTTACCTCCAAGGGAAGGTTGAATTTCGAGCACATTTTGCTATATATATTTTTTTTTTAAATTGCTCTGACAGTTTTGGAAAATGCATTAGGTTTCTCATAAAGTTATCAAAAACATGTAAATAACAGTGTTTTGCATGAACGTACCGGTACGTCCTTTGGGGGCGAAAGGGTTAAAACTTTATTTCAAGGTGTGAGCTACACCTTAAATTTCCGGGTAGGAAATTACATAAGGTATTCTAAAATAGAATTACCTTAGTTTTAATATTTTGGGAGGTTACAGCAATTGGCTGGGCAGGAAATACAAGTATGTGCCTTTCCTTCTTTCTTTTATAGCTTTACTGTGTAAGATATATGTTTCAACATAAGTGAAAAGCCTTCACTTGATACTCATGGATTTTTCTTCTCTTTACAGGAGGACCATCTGAAGTGTGGGAGTATATTCTGCAATGTCCACATTAAGAACTTCAGTGCATATCAGTTTTGCAGGAGGCACGCAGCATGCGCAACCTCCAGAGGTGATCTCTGGTATTGGGATCCACAGGTTTGTACTGTATATTCTAATCTAATTACCGTGGCTTTTGACAATCCTAAGACGACGGAGTCAAGGGATGCTGCCAGGGAAAAGTTACGAACCTAGGTGATGGGTTTTCAGAAAAACACCTCAGGCCCCTACCTTCCAAATGAGAAGATGAGGGCATACCTTTTCCCTAAAGCATCGTCTGATGCAGTCATTCCTCAGCCTCGGGTGGAGATACCAACTGCCCAGAATCCGGTAGATTTTGAAGTCTCGGCCGCCCCTCAGAACATCCAATTGGACAATAGGATGTCAGAGGTGTCAGATTCTACAGAGAAAGACCTTCTAAGAGAAGTTCAGGAGGAGGTGCTGTCTCGGGCTCCTCAAGTAGAAGAGGAAGAAATCGACGAGGTGTCAGTTACATCGGTTCCGGACCCAGAACCTGTTCCCTCTACATCGTCTGCTATCCCATATGAACTGGGGAGGACACTTTCTTCTATTGTTGAAATACCAACAAATTCTAAGAAAGAATGATGAGAAGGAAGCTGCAATGAAACTCGAGATACGCAGACTTGAAGCATCACTTGGCCCCCAGAAGTGACTCAACGTGAAGGATCTTCCTTTGTTCTTGGACACCAATCATTGGAGGTATGCCGAACACTTGCCAATGACAACCGTTAAGATCTTGATATCAGAAAAGTTGGGAGCAATTCCCCTGGTAGAACTGGAATTTTGGCGCAACAAAGATTCTTATTCGGACTGCTATATCCGTCTCAGGAAGGAGCCAGCATCAAAGGAGGAGACGGAGCCGAAAGAGGTCATAGTTCTTGGCCATAGTAAAGCACAGGCATTACTAGCGAGGTCCATGAAAGAGAGGGGCTTCACGAACTCAAAGGTACCAGCTTTGAGTAAGAAGCTTCCCTCCTTTGTGGCCTCTCCAACCAGAGACTTTCCCTTCATGGAAAAGGGATATAAGGCAGCCTTAAAGGCGGTGGAGGCAGGGAAATCATGCCCCTCCTTGGGGGAGTGCAAGCCATTATTTCTGACCTTGCCCTTGGACCAAAAAGACTAGAAGGACGTCCTCCTTACCTTCTCAGTTGGGAAGTTGATATTGCTGAATATCAGTTTGGTGAGGAACTTCCAAAACTGTCGGATGTTCTTTTACGCAGAGAGCAAGAGACGAAGGAAAGACTTGCAAAATCAATGTCGTTGCAAACGACATTAGAAATGATGGCAAGTAACCCCAAGAACCAGGACATGTTCATGGTAGTGGCCAAATCCTATCTGGCTACAGTTACGAAGCATCTCTATAGCTTTATTAAAGCTAGTAGAACCTGTAGAGAGTTCGCGTTTGCCTCGGCTGCGGTGAGGCACAAACCGTGGAGACTGATATCCTCTCGTATCTGGGGTAAAGACTCCTTTCACAATGAAGTACTTAAAGAGGTAGTAGACAAGGCTGCCACAGAGAATAGGAACCTTCTCAAAAATTGGGGCTTAGATCTTAAGAGAAGGTCTTCTCCAGATGAGGGTCCCCAACCCAAGAAGAAGACAAAAAACCCTAGGCCATTCTCTCGGCAGGCTAAACCCTACTGACAGCAGCAACAACAACTTCCTGTGACCACGTTGCCTTAGATAGTGGCATAATCTCCAACCACGTACCAGCTGATACCTCAACAAGTGGCGATACAGTCACCAGTTTTTAACCCAGCCTTCGAAAGGCAGACTTCTTCCTTTCGTGCGAAAGCTAGAGGAACAGCCAAGGGTTCTTCTAGACGCCCTTCAAGAGGAAGGGGATCCAGGGGAGGACGCGGACAAGGAGGTAAGGCCTCAGGTCCACAACAGCAGAAGTGAGATACTTCCAGTAGGAAGGAGACTAAAGCTATTTAGGGATCGCTAGACCTTCTATCCCAGGGCCCATAGCCTAATAAAGAATGGACTAGGTTGGAGCTGGAGAAGTCCTCCACCTCAATTTCCTCAATTCTTCCAACACTCAACCACCGTTCTGGAAGAATATGTCCAAGAGCTCTTAGACAAAAGAGTAATCCGGAAAGTTAAATCCATCAAAATCCAAGGAAGGCTGTTTTGTGTTCCAAAGAAGGACTCAGAAAAACTCAGAGTCATTCTAGACTTGTCGCCACTCAACAAGTTCATAGTGAACTACAAGTTCAGAATGCTCACACTTCAACATATAAGGACCCAACTGCCCAAAAGGGCACATGCTGTTTCTATAGACTTGTGTGACGCTTATTGGAATATTCCAATTAATCATCACCTCTCCAATAACCTAGGCATCAAGTTACATAGAAAACTTTATGCCTTCAGAGCCATCCCTTTCGGGCTAAACATAGTACCAAGGCTGGTGGGGGCAACATCCAGGACAGAATGCATGCAAACTTCTAAGATAGTGATCCAGGTCTTGGAACATCTGGGATTCAAGATCAACAACAAAAAGTCTCGACTTTCTCCAGGTCAAAAATTTCAGTGGTTGGGAATCCACTGGAATTTGGAGTCACACCGACTTTCCATTCCAAGTAAGAAGAGGAAAGAAATAGCAGGATCTCTCAAGAGACTATTTAAATCCAAACGGATTTCAAGATGCGAACAGGAGAGAGTGCGGGGCTCTCTAAAGTTTGCTTCGATAAGAGACCCAGTGCTAAGAGCACAGCTAAAGGATGCTGCAGGAGTCTGGAGAAAATACTCATCAAACGCGCGAAGAGATCTAATAAGACCTCTACCGACTTGACTGGGAACGCTTCTCAAGCCGTGGTCTAATGCTAAGCAGTTGAAGAGATCAATACTTCTTCAACCTCCTCCCCCGTCAGTAACTATCCACACAGACGCCTCATAGGAAGGCTGGGGAGGTCACTCTCATCAGAAGAGAGTCCAAGGAGCTTGGTCCAATCTTTTCAAGTCATTTCTCATCAACTTTCTAGAAGCCATGGCAGTTCTTCAGACACTAAAGAAAGTATCTCCTCGCCACTCGACCCACTTAAGACTAGTTCTAGATAGCGAGGTGATAGTGAGATTGGCCATATTCCGTTTGGCGGAATGGAAGAAATGGCACATGTCAGCAGTTCACATTCAAGGGTTCCGCAATGTGACAGCGGACGCTCTATCCAGGTTTACACTTATAGATTCAGAATGGTTCCTTGGCGCAGGATCCTTCTCATTCATCTCGAGCCAAGTCCTGGAGCTGAAGATAGACCTCTTTGCAACGAAAGACAACAAGAAAATAGATTGTTACGTGTCCCCATATGAGGATCCGCTAGCGGAGGCAGTGGACGCTATGTCCCTAGACTGGAACAGATGGTCCAATATTTATCTGCTCCCTTCGCACAACCTCCCTTTGAAGGTTCTCTATAAGCTGAGATCCTTCAAAGGGAAAGCAGCAATAATGGCCCACAAGTGGCCAAATAGCGTGTGGTTCCCTCTGGCATTGGAACTACGACTAAAATTCGTACCACTACCGGATCCATCCCTGTCTCAGCGATTACAGAAGTCGACTGTTTTTGCTCCATCACAGTAAACACGGAACCTACATCTCATGATTTTCTTTCCTTAGCGATAAGAAAAAGATTCGGTGTTAAAAGTCAGTTTAGACTTTTGGAGGAAACCAGAAGACATTATGAGGCTTAGGTGAAAAAATAGATATCCCTTGTCAAGGCGAAGAAAGCAAAAGAAATCTCGACCGATTCCTATTCATCATTCTTCATTCACCTTCATGAGCAATGTTTAGCAGCCAACACAATTCTATTGTTCAAGCCTGCCTTGACAAGTCAGATACCATATGCCTTACATGTCGACCTTTCTAACAACGTTCTTAATGAACTGCAAAGGCCCATGCTGGGCTTAACCCTTCAACGCCTCCAAAGACCCTTTGCATGGTCATTAGATATGATTTTTCATGTTGTATATATAATGAACAATGAGGAATGTGCTTAGAAGGTTTTGAATTTAAGTCATATTTCTGTTTTTACTCGCTTTGAGGGCCTGAGTTAGTGAAATAGTGGCTCTCTCCAGAGAGGAAAGCCACGTCCAGTTCTTGGAGGGAAAACTGAATCTATTTCCAGACCCAACGTTCCTTACCAGGAACAAGCTACCCAACAACAGGTTAGGTCCCTAGATAATCGGCCTTGTGAAGGAAGATGCATCTCTATGTCCAGTGGAGTGCCTAAAGGTCTATCTTCATAGAACTTCAGACTTTATGGGAGAACAGCTGTTCAGAAGAGAAATCCTGGGTTCAAATTTATCTATACGCTAAGGGCGAAAATCACCTGTGTTATTCGCAGAACGGATCCAGACAGTACAACCGTTAGTCATGATCCGAGGAAAGTTGCCTCTTCCATAAAATTTCTTTAATTATATGGACTTTGAACATCCTTCTTTGTACACTGGCTGATAGTCAGCCAAGGTGTTCTTTATGCACTATGCGAAGCAAGTGGAGCAACTCAAGAAGTCTGTGGTAGTATCAGGTAGAATTCTTTAACCTTCTGTTTTAAATCTGCGAGGAACAGTGTAATTAATTTGGGACGATTAATTAAGAGGGTGCGTGTGTAGTCACTGTATGTTACTACACACTGAGCGATAGGCCATGAAAGTGTCTTTACGAACTGTTCCATTGACGTTGGTGAACTATAACATAATGTGGACACTTGTGCCAAGCGTTTTTTACGCTAGTGTAAATAAACAGTATACAGACTATATCATCATTTTTAATAATTCAATTGAAAAGGCAAATTTGTTTCCTAGTAGACAAAACAATATTTTCTGTTGACTTTTTTTCCCTTTGCTTTAACACATATCATCCACATTTTATAAATTTTATAAATGTTGATCTGATATGTATGTTTATTAAATTCTAATAAATTAGTTCATAGTGAACCCTACGTCTTATTCGCCCTCACTCATTTTATTAGAAATGTACTGAGCACTAAGATTAAAATATTGATATTCTTATCATGGTATGTCTTTTAAGACTGTTCCCTGATTCAAGCAAAAGTCCACCCACTTTAACCCTTCCCTAGGAAGGGTTGACGTGGTACCCTAACGGGATAGTGGCAAAGAGGCAAAATTTGTTCCTATGCGGATACAACCATCATCCAATAGTTAATAAGAGTATTCACATTGGGGAAGGTGTCACAAATTAATACTGACATTGGTGACGCTTATACAAACTTTGCTTTATAATGTATAGGGCGAAACCACTATACAAGCTTGTCATTTTGTCATCCATAGTTATTATGTTCTCCTCGAGACTTTTTCCAGAGTCTAGTACGACTCTTCCTTATAGGGGGCAGGAAGCACTAACATAGTTCATGCTTAGATGAAATGATGTATGACGGTAACATCATAGGTCTAGACTGACCAGGAAAATACTTTCTTGAGAGTAAAACTTCCATCAGGACGACATGGCTTGAGCCCAAAAAAACGGATTTTGAGCGAAGTGAAAAATCTATTTTTGGGTGAGGTAGCCATGTCGTCCTGATCGGCCCCCCATCCTTTTATGGTAAATAGGGCTTATTGACCCCTCCCTATAATACAGTATCTGTAGCACCTTGTATATTGCTACAAGGAATAAAGAGGGCACTACCGCCTTCATCGGATACAAACTGGAAACAGAATAGGAGAGATGCCATATGAGTGGCTCTCTTTTTATTCTCATTTCAGATTCTTGTCACTATTCCCCCTCGAAGCATTAATACTGTTCGGGGTGAAGATAGCTATGTGACGTGTTAAGAATACGTCCTCTAATATTATGCGATATCCTTGTGAGATTATTTAGAGATATTCACTCCAAGAGTTAGAATTATGGATACCTTAAGGTAAAATTCTCTGGGAATATCACTGTATTCAAATATACCCAAGGAAGCTACCCTTTAGGAACTTCCATCAGGACGACATGGCTACCTCATCAAAAAATAGATTTTTCGCTTCGCACAAAATCTGTTTTGAGAAAAACCATGTAATTGAATTGTTTCTCATTTAACAACTCATTTGATTATTATTATTCATTTTCAAAAGCAGGATTTGTTTACATTTTATTTTTTTATCAATATATTTAAAAGACAAACAATTCAATTGAGTTATCTCTCATAAAACTAGTCACTTTCTTATAAACTAAAAAATAACAAATTCTTATTCTTGCTCAACTAGTCAGTCGCTGTAACTCATGGATTCAAAAAATATAAATTTTGAAAAATTGGTTATTCAAATATCTTGTAATTCGAGCAATTATGAAATCGAAAAAAATTATTCATTTGAACAATTGTTCTCGAATAATTGGTTTTCGAAAAAAGTTTTTTGAACAATTGTCTTTCGAATAATTGTTTTTCGAGAAATCGTCAGCAAAGCGTGTAGCAGGTATCCTAACCGACGAGGCTGAGGAAGGAGAGCCTCACCTTAAGGAGGACAAACCTTTCATTCTGACACCTGATAATTCAGTGGAAGAGGTGATGGTTTCATTGAACAGAACCCCAGGTATTACAGATTGTTGTCACCATGTTGCCTTCCTATGAATCAGACTTCAATGAGCCTTTCATTTTTTTCGAAGTGATCTCCTAAATACCATGAGTACAAGGTTCAGGTGATGCTGGAGAAGAATACCATCAAAGAAGTCCACAACGGGACTTCAGGCATCGTAAGAAAACTTGTTCCTCGTGAAAAAATTGACAGGAGGTCTCATATGCCCTTGTTTGTCTTCCAGATACAATTCAAGATGGAGACACCCAGCACATAAAATCATGTATATATCAATACTTATATATAGCATAACACTATATAGTACCAATATACTTATGCATACTATATAAAATAATTTTACCCTTTAATGAATGGTAGCTTAGGTCTAAATATTAATATCACAGCAACATTGATTATTCACAATACATTCAATTCTACATTAAGCGGTTAATGTTTTTTTTATATAGCTTACAAATCTCTTTACATATAAAGGCGTCAAGTTTATACATTCTATGACCAATATTCGAGTTGTTTTCAAAGGTTTCTTTTATGAAACTGGACTCTATGATGTTTCTTTCCACTAAGTTATTTGAATGAACCAATTTCTTTGCACCTGACCAATTAATAGTGTGAGCAAAGAGTGCATTATTATCTTGCGCATATCTGACACTTTTCTTATGTTGTTCAATTCTCTTTACTAGGGCTTTACCAGTTTGACCAATATAGTATTTTTCAGAAGCATTGCAGGGAATAAGATATACACATCAGGATTTACCTGGCAAGATATCCGTCTCTTACCATCGAGTTTTCCTCAACTTCCCTGTCCACCACGTGATACAATTGGTAGTAATTCATTCAAATTACCCCTAATGAGTCAATATGGATAAATATCAACACAACATCTTGTTCAAATAGAAAAAAATTTCTACCTCATACTTGGGATCGAACGCTGGCCCCTCCTTATGAAAAGCCAGGTCGAAACCAACCATGCCACGAGAGGCCATAAAAGAAGTCGGAACCCTACTGGGTAGCAGTTAGTCTTATATATTTATTTTTTTCAGTTTTCTACAAAATGATGCCACCCAAAAAGAGGTTCTCTTTCCGTATATCTGATAATACAATTTCGGTCGAAAAGAAAAAGATAACAGGAAACAACAGAGGAAAGGAATTTACGGAATGAAACAAATACTAGAAGAATGGCAGCTAGACTTGAGACACTGTATAAAGAAAAAAGAAAATATCATGAATGTAGAATGGCAGCCAACCAAATAGTAAAAGATGATGAGCAGATGAATTTAGGAAGGAACGCTGATGCAAGCAGAATGGCAGCTAGAAGTGAAATCAAAGATGAAGAGCAGATGGATTTAATAAGGAACACTATTCCAAACAGAATAGCAAACAGAAGACAAAGAGCTGATAAATTTCAGAAGGAACACTAATATAAGCAGAATGACAGCTACACGTGAAGCCGAAGATGAAGAGTAGATGAATTTAATAAGGAACACTAATGCAAAAAGAATAGTAAACAGAAGACAAAGAGCAGATGAATTTGAGAAGGAACTCTAATATAAGCAGAATGACAGCCACACGTGAAGCCGAAGATGAAGAGCAGCAAAATTTTAGAAGGAACACCAATATAAGCAAAATGTCAACTAGACGTGAAGCACAGGACGAAAAGCAGATGAATTTATGAGAGAAACACTAATGCAAGCAGGATGGCAGCTAAACGTGAAATAGAAGACGAAGAACAGATGAATTTGAACAGGAGCACTATTGCAAAAAGAATGGCAAGCAAAATATGAAGAGCAGAAGAATTTGAGAAGGAACACTAATTAATACAAGCAGAATGGCAACTAGACGTGAAGCCGAAGATGAAAATCAGAGGAATTCAAGAAGTAATACCAATGTCAGCAGAATGGTGCCACCTAAAAACAGATTCTACAGAATATTTGATGGGTAAGTTATGTATTTTTTTTCTTAGTGTTCTACAAAATGATGGCACCCAGAAAAAGGTTCTTATTCAAAATCGGTGAAAAGAAAAAGATAGCAGGAAACAGAAGAGCAGAGAAATTTCCGGACGGGAACGAATGCAAGAGGAATGGTAGTCAGATGTGAAACATAGGATAAAAAAAGAAAAAAAAAACTCACAAGAGTAGAATAGCAGCTAACCATAAAGCAGAAATTGAAGAGCAGGTGGATTTGGTTAAGAAGGAATGCTGATGCAAGCAGAATGGCAGTTAGGTGTGAAGCAGAAGACGAGGAGTGGATGAATTTGTGAAGGAATACTAATACAAGCAATATGGCAGGTACACATGAAGCCGAAGATGGAGACCAGAGGAATTCAAGAAGGAATACCAATGTAAGCAGAATGTCAGCTAGACGTAAAGCAGAAAACGAAGAGCAGATGAATTTAAAAAGTAACACTTATGCAAACAGAATGGCCACTAGACATGAAGCACAGGATGTAGACTAAAGAAATCAAAGAATAACTGAAATTTAGGAAAACCAACAAGAATAATTGTGCATATAAACCTATAAACATTGGAAGGAGCTGAAAATATTTGCTCCTAGTCTCTTGCATGCAGAGGCAAGAGCATGTTCTTTTAATGCTGTACAATGGTGTCTTGGTCCCTTCACTTATAATCGAAGATACCCCTGTGAAACAGAAAACATAGTACAAATTGGCCTAATATCACAATAATGTAATTACTGTGATGCTCGGAAATGGAAGAATGAACCTCCTGAATTGTGATGCAATGGAGGGAAAATTAGACGGACTTTGTTAGTTGAACCTCCTGAATATCTGAAAAAGAAATTGATGGAACATCACACCATTCAAAACATTTTCTTGAAAACATACTACTATATAATTATGCTTTCCTGCAGGCTTCATTTAAAGAAAAATTTGTGAATGAAGCAAAGCTGCTAGCCCTTTTACATCCAAAGGACGTACGGGTACGTCCCTCATAAGCCATCCCTTTACCCCCATGGACGTACGGGTACTTTTCTATACTTATGCATAGATAACGGGTCTTGGCAGACCTTGTATTTGAAATACAACGCTTTACTGTTGTGATGTTGTTCCTTCGATGTCTTGTCATCAATGTAACATGAATAAAAAGTTTCTCTGGGCCCCACAAGGGTCAAGATGGACCTTTAAGTTTTCTTTGAAGAATCAGCTGATATTTCGTGTGTAGTAATTTTAGGTTGCATAGGCATTTACACAAATATTACGAAAATAGGGCACTGTTACCAGTGCAAGAGTGTAGTTTCGTTGTTACTTCGACATCTTATCATCAATGTAATGTGAATAAAAAGCTTTCTGAGGCCCACAGGAGTCATGAATGACCTTTAAATTTTATGTAAAGGAAACAGCTGACCTTTTATGTGCATTTGCTTTAGATTTCATAGCTATTATTATCGAATAACTACATAAAATGGTTCCGTTGCCATGGTAACAGAAGGTTTTCATTGTTTTACAATGCCCAGATCCCCACAGAGGTCAAGATGGACCTTTAAACTTTCTGTTACGAATCAGATTATTTTTGTTGGTATTGTTTTTGGATTTCATACCCATTTATGCAAATTTTACGAAAAATTATCAGTGTTACTTCTGTGTAACTATCATTTGTATGTTCCTTCGACATCTTGTCTACACTGAATATGAATAAAAAGTTTCCTTGGTCCCTACAGGGGTCATGGAGGACCTTTAAATTTTATGTAAAGGAATTAGCAGATATCTTATGTGCATTTGATTTAGATATCATAGCTATTTTTTCGAATAATTACGTAAAAAGGTTCCTTTGCCATGGTAACACAATGTTTTCATTGTCATACGTTACCCAGGTCCCCACAGAGGTCAAGGTGGACCTTTAAACTTTCTGTTATCAATCAGATTATTTTTCTTTGTATTTTTTTGGGTGTTTCATAGTCATTTATACAAATTTTACGAAAAATTATCATCATTACTCCTGCGTGACTATTGTTTGATTGTTCCTTAGATATCGTGTCAACAATGATGAAGGAAAAGTTTCCCTGGGCTCCACTGGGGTCTTGATTGACCTATTAAATTTTCTTGATAGATTCAGCTCATATTTCATATGTAGTTTGTTTAGGTTACATAGCTATTTACACGAGTAATTAATAAAAATGATTTCGTTACCATGGTAACAATGTGTTTACGTGACCCCCATGGTGTAGGTGACGATGTTGTTTCCCGGACTGAGCGTAATGCTCTTTAAATCTCCGTGTCTCGGAATTTAAAGGTCCGAAAGCAGCTGATTTTAGTTGTTATGCGATTTTTATGCCTACCATGATTATTTTTGAATATTTTTTGTTACTATTTTGCCGAAACTTTGAGTATATTTCTCATTTCTTGTCGTCATCCTTGCTCCCGGGGAAATAAGCCTCCCTCTGGCATTGTTGGACAGGACAAATAAAGACTTTTAAATTTCTTCGTCTTGTGATTTAAAGGCCTCAAAGCAGCTGATTTGAGTTACCATGCAGCTTTTATGCTTATCAGAAATATTTTTGTATATTTTTTATTTTTATTTTGCCGAAACATTTAGAATATTTCATATTTTTTTCCCGGGAATGTGGACAAAGTGAGCGTGAGGTAGGGTGAAAATGTTGCCGCCAGCGTCGCCACGTGAGTCGTGAACACGTTAGTTCAACTCTTGACTTTGTGTGAGGAGGATGTCTTTCGTGCGTTATCCGTCAATTTTGTGCTTTTACAGCCTATTCTAATAAGTGATAGTGCTTTAGAACTTTTTAGAATATTCCTCTTTATATGTGTGAAGGCATTTGTTGGACAAAATGCCTAAAGGTCAAGTAAGATCAGTGTATAAATATAAAATTCCGTGAATGATGGCAGCTCATGGCAGAAAAATACGACCTCAAATCTTAGAGGTGAATTCCGTTTTCTCGACATGGTAACTACGATTTGTAAGTTTTTCCAGAGGTTGGTGATGTGTTTATGCATGTATGTTTTCATCTTATTTCAGGTATTCTATAGGAATACACACACACATATATATATATATATATATATATATATATATATATATATATATATATATATATATATATATATATATACTGTATATATATATTCATTTGAAAATACGTCGATTTATTTTTGGCAGCCACTGTGCATATTTCAAACTGACTTTGCTAAGAGAGAGAAAGGGAGAGAAAGGGAGAGAGAGGGAGAGAGGGGGGGGTGAGAGAGAGAGAGAGGGAGAGAGAGAGAGAGGGAGAGAGAGAGAGAGGGAGAGAGAGAGAGAGGGGGAGATTGCAAAAATTTCTTTCCTTCGGTCATAACTAACCTATGCCTAGAGGAATTTTACTATTTTCTTTTTATTTTTGAAAAAAAATTATTGAACTTTCTTATGACATGTGTGAAAATAAGGATAAAGCAATGTAAATAGTGGGTATCGTTAGATGAAGTTAGCGATGACAAACTTTTTTTTCTTTTATCGTATACATTCCAATAAATCACAGAGAATTCTCCTTACAGAAACTTGAAAATTATACCATCTTATGGACAATTTATTCAGCTATTAAATGGTATTTAATAGTTTGTAGTTAGAAGAAATGAATAAGGAAAAAAAATAATAAAATTTGCAAAAACTGTAAACCCATATTTCTTCATCGCAAGTAACGAGATTTAGGTTTTCAGTTTTTGCTCGTTTACTACTTTTTTTCCATGTTTTGTCTCTTCTAACTACAAATTCTTATATACCATTTCATAGCTGAGTAAATTGTCTATAAAATGGTATAATTTTGAAGTCTCCTTGATGAGAATTCACTTTGCTGTATCGGAATGTATACGATTAAATATAAAACATTTCGTCATAGCCTAAATTCACCTAACGATAGCCACTATTTAGATGGCTTTATCCTTATTTTCGCTTATGTCATTAGAAAGTTCAATGAATTTACTTCAAAATAAATAAACAAAACAAAAAGAATTACTCTAAATATAGGTTATATATGATCGATAGAAAGAAACTTTTGCAGTCTCCGATTTTCATTACTTGCGCTAAGGAAATTTAGGTTTACAATTGTTGTGGGCATACTATTTTTTTTCATGTTTTCCTTCTTTTACCTACAAACTATTTATATACTATTTTATAGCTGAATATATGTTCTATAAGATAGTATGGTTTTGAAGTTTTCTTGATGAGAATTCACTTTGCTGTATTGGAATGTATACGATAAAAGATGAAATATTTTGTTATTGCCTAACTTCACCTAACGATAGCCACTATTTACATTGCTTTATCCTTATTTTCACACATGTCATAAGAATGTTCAATGAATTTTCATCAAAATAAAAAAAAAATTGCTCTGGATACAGGTTACGTATGACCGATAGAAAGAAACTTTTGCAATCTCCGATTTTCGTTACTTGCGCTAAGGATATTTAGGTTTACAATTGTTGGATGTTTACTAATTTCTTTTCATGTTTTCTTTCTTTTAACTACAAACTAATATATACCATTTTATAGCTGAATAAATATTCTATAAGATGGTATGGTTTTGAAGTTTCTTTAATGAGACCTCTCTTTGCTTTATCAGAATGTATACGAAAGAATATAAAAAAATATTTCGTCATGGCCTAACTTCATCTAAAGGATAGCTGCTAATTATACTTTTTTCATACTTTCGATAAACACATAAACAACATCAGTCATTATCCAAAAAATGAGACTAATCTGACCTCTCTATGATGAAAATTGAGGCTGTGGGCATGATTTGAAAAAAATAAGTCGAAAAGCCCTTCAAAACTGAAAACGCCTGGGGCTTAAGGCACAGAAATTTCCAAGTACCCCGGGGGTAAAAGGTAGTAGTATGTGTATACACACACACACACACACACACACACATATATATATATATATATATATATATATATATATATATATATATATATATATATATATATATATATATATATATATATATATATATATTCTATCATGGAAGGAATATTTGGGACGTACGGAATAGCCACAAACACACTTGAAAATTGTGGCATTTAGTAGTTGTTGGGATAAAAAAAAAAGTGCTAGCTAATAGGTTGGGCTAGTTACCAGCCACCCGTTCAGATAATACCACTAGAGAATTATTGGCTCCACTTACTGGCCAGCCCACCAAGCAGTACTTAATTGGATCCCTCAGTCTCAGTCACCCATCAGCTTCGGTTGGAGGGAGACCCTAAACCAAGGCACTCTTTCTCTCTCCCTCTCTGTCCTATGCTTACCAACTTACATAATTCATACACCCGAACATCAACTGATAATTCCCATATGCAACACCTTTCAACATGGCTTGAGCTGTTAATAAGCTCTCACCCCTTCCTCTACCTTTTTCCTTGCTCTTCTGTCCACCCAGAGGAAGACAAATGGAAAACAAATGGCTAGCTCATATTGACCTTGGTGAAATAGCTTGGTTATGTGAGGAGGGCTAGAAGTCTTCCTCTTCCAGCCCCGAGTGTGAGTATCGTACCTTAGAATTCTTTCGTTGAACGAGATTTTTCAATGCATTATAGTATCAAAAATTAGGGGGAGGTACCCCAAGCACCATCCCCGAGGTCTAAGAGGATGCCAAAAAGGAAGGACGTTCAGCCCAGTTACCCCTAGGAGCTGGATAGAGCTCATCAGATTCCTGCTGTTGGACGAGAAGCAGGAAAGCTAATCGGAAGCCACCTACTCAAACAAAGTGGAAATAAATAATCTCTCTAAGGAGATCTTCCTATTGAATGATGAGGGGCCCCTCAGAATCACCTTGCACTAGCAAGTAGTTGTACCCAGTAACCTCCGGTTGTCGATGCTATACATGGCCAACAAGAAGCTTGGATGACAATTTGGTGTGAACTGTACTACCCAGCTAATCCCATTTGTAAGTATTCCCTTCCCTGATGTGTTGGTGGATTATCCAAGTACAACGATGTGAGGTAACCACCGAAATCATTTCCCACCAACATTGATAAATCAATTCATTTGTTATCTCAAAGCCATTCCGAGTAGGTGTGACGTCAGCTATGTTGTCAGAGAACTGACACAATTCTTTTATAGGCAAGGTTTCTCAGTCACATTTCAGTCAGACAAGGGCTTCCACATCATGGGAGGGTTGTCACACCCTCTGATCCAATTTGCAACCCAGGATGGGGTTTACCAGTGCCAAGGGATGCCGTTAGGTCCTAAGAACACAACCACTTGGTTCCAAAACGGAACAAGATGCTAGCAAGAATTTCCAGCTTTGTGGTCTACTTACACGGCATTGTCAATTTCTTCCAGACATGGGAAGAACTTCAAATTCTATAATTGTACTGAAGGCCCTCCGAACAGCCATTTGCTCCATACGTTTGGAGGGTCTGATATCACATACCTGGGTCACCAAGTAGGAGGGGCAAAATAATATCAAAGGATGCTAACATAATTAAAAATACAGAAGGGGCCAAACCCTAGAACTAACCAAGAGGCCCAACGATTCCTGGGAATAGTTCAGTACTCCTGGAGATTTGTACCAAACTTCTCCCAGGTAACCTGTTCAAAGGGAACAGACCGTTCTACTCTATGGGTTTGGATGCCTTTGGCCTAGAGGTGGGTGCTGTCCTGTTTCTGGAGAGAGGCTAAGTTTGTCATCCTATCACATATTTCTCAAAAAAGACTACATCCTGTTCAAACTAGGTACAGTATGATTGATCAGGAGATCCTAGGCTTGGTCTTATGTCTTAAGCATTTTGGATAATATGATGCTAACCATGAGTTCCTACTGACAATACTAATGGACCATACCCCTCTAACCTACTCGTCTCAGTTACTTAATAACATTACTATCCTCAGAGAGGATGCATACTGTAGACCTCCCAGACGACAATTGCAAGGTTGAACACATAAAGGGTCTACATAATAAAATAGAAGATGTGCTCTCCCGGCATTAGTGTCAGTGCATAGTACCATGTTCATATAAGCCGAAGCCATATTCAGTAAGGTAATCTACGTTGTAAGAAATAATATTAAGTGTTAGGAGAATGCTGTCAAAGGACGACAGCCACTTCAATAGTTTCACGATTTTATCATAAAACTAACATTTTCCCATTTATCATAAATCAAATTACCCTATATCCATGTAAAGAATTAAAAATTATAAACATGTGTAAAATACTTTTCCATTTTTTGAAGGCTTGTTAAAATGTTTTTTGATGCATTTTGATATTTTTCATGTCAGAATGTTGCCAAATCTAGTGAATGATAATAGGAAGATTTATGATAGATCTAGAAGAAATAACTGTTTGTTAAATGGATGTGTTTATATGTGTATATCTAATTGTGTATTTGCAATATGTACACTCCGGCCAACACTATTATTATTTACTAGTATTTCCTACTTTATGAAACAAGAAAAAAATAAAGCATAAGCATATGTGGAAAATATATATAAAACTTATTCATATTACATACTAAATATTTAAAGACTTTAACTTTGTGTTAGACATCCTTTCCAGATCCCTTTTCAGGCAAATTCGTTCATATCCATAAATTTTACCTATTGCATTTTGAGAATCGTCACTTTAATCATGTGATATGTAACAATCACTGTCATTGTCAATCTTAAAGACACTAGTATATGATAAAGAATCATTATTATCATTATGAAGGTCATTCTAATGAATGAAAACAGAAAATGATAAAATGTGTCGGATATCAAAGACATTCTTAATGCTAACACATAAACATACGTCAGTAGCTCCGCCCATCCCTGAAGTTGATGTTACTTTTCCCTTTTATTGTATGTAAAACCATTTAAAACCTAGCAACTCTTTCCTTTAGCAGCAAACTGAATGATTGAAAAATATATCTACGTTAATTAGTTAGTCTTAGGAGTTCCGAGACTGACTCCCGCGAAATTTGAAAAATGAAGCATTGCTAATATCAACGTTGTTCTTTGACAGCTCAAAATGCGACGATAAAATCGACACATAGTATTCTTGGGGTTAATTTAGGCTTTATGATTCCCCAAGTTAGTAAATTTAGGGTGCCATCTAGGCCCCATTAATTTACATTTAATTTATCATTTATTGATATATATTATTCGATGCATGTCATGATTTGTCTATTTATTTTAGATTCTATGCATGACACTGCACTAGGTTAATGTAAACTTTAGCTAGTAATGCCTTTTCTCCCTTTCATGTTTAGAATTATTTCACA
>NC_090733.1:16023899-16046399 GCF_036898095.1 Palaemon carinicauda | reverse complement strand
CTCTCTCTCTCTCTCTCTCTCTCTCTCTCTCTCTCTCTCTCTCTCTCTCTCTCTTTCTCTCTCTCTCTCTTAAACAAAATAGTCATGATGAAAATCTGAACAATGCGTATAAGGAAATGAAAAAACTTATCAATTCTTAGATGCGTACTGCCAAAGCTTATTATAACAAAGACAAGATCAAGAAAAGTAAATCTCGTAAAGAAACATGGAAAATTATGAATAATACTGTATCTACTAAAACAAATAAAAAGATTGAATACGCCAACCCAAAAGCTAGAGCAGATCAATTTAACCAATACTTTGCTAATGTAGGAAAAATAACTTATGATAAAACGCAGGACATTCTACAAAAGTACGAAAATGAAGATATTAGAAACACTCAAAATTATTTTGATAATAATACGAGATTATTTAGACCTCAATCCGTTACAGTAAAAACAATAATATTAACAGTTAGGAGTTTGAATAATAGTAATGCTTACGGGACGGGTGGTATTCCTACTAGTTTTCTAAAAGATTCCCTAACAGTTATTGCATATTATATCACGATTATCATAAATACATCGATCGTAACTTGGAAATATCCTTTTATTCGGAAACAGCCCCTCGTAGGCCCTCTTCACAAGTAAGGAGACAAGGACGACCTTGGTAATTATAGACCTGTTTCTATCTTTCCAGAAATATCGAAAGTAATAGAAAAGATTGTATGTAATCAGTTAATGGAACATCTAGAAAAAAATAATTTAATTTCTAACACTCAGCATGGATTCCGTAAAGGTTTATCAACAGAAACAGCTTTGATGAAATTAACAGATGAAATTTATAAAAATATTGATAGAAAAAAAGTTTCCATATTAATTTTATGCTACCTATCAAAGGCATTTATAGTGTCAACCATGATGAATTGTGTAGATCTCTTAAGGAACATTACATTGATACTTTCTGGTTTCAGGATTACTTGAAGGATAGAAGTCAGGTAGTTAGATTAGGAGACGTAAATTCTTGTATTGAAAAGGTTGAATTTGTGGTCCCACAGGGATCTGTCCTTGGCCCAATTCCGTTTTTAGTCTACGTTAATGATATGATTAAATACATAGAAAACTGCCTGCTAATTCAATATGCTGAAGACACCTAAGTTCTTTTGGCTTATAAGATAGAAAATCTAGATGCATTGATTAAAAGGGCTGAACTAATATTGCTCAAAATTAAGAAATATTTTCTAGGAAAAGGACTATTACTAATTGCCACAAAAACACAGTGCATGTTTGTGGGTAGCTCACAGTATATTAGCAAAATTCCTGATGACATTGTAATAGAATGCGATGGTGATGAAGTAAAGATAAGTCAACATGTGAACAATCTAGGTTTACACATGGACAGGTATATGACATTCAGTACTCACATTGACGAGCTGAGTAGAAAAGTTAGTGGCATTCTAATGTATCTAAGTAGAGTAAAAGATTTCTTTGGTGATACTACTGAGGTTTGATTGTGGAAAGTCTGGTCTAGAGCTTAATAAACTACTGTATTAAGATATGGGGGGTAACTAATGATATGCACATGGAAAAAGCTAAAACAATCCAAAACTTTGCAAGTAGAGTAGCCGTTATTGGGGTGAAAAAACACGATCACGTCACCCAACTCTAAGCAATTAAAGTGGATAAAATTAAAAGAAAAGTGTATGTACGATGTTTGTGTTTTTGTTTTTAAAAGTTTAAGAAAAAAATATCCCAATTGCCTATACACATTTCCTAGAGTTGGTAATTGAAGGAATGTATTAACCAGACAGAATGAAAATCTATATGTAGACAGTTATCGAATAGATTTGGATTCACGCTCAATGGCAATAAGGGGCCCAGCTTGCTGGAACAAACTACCTCTGGAAATAAGAAAATGTATAAATGTTAGTTCTGATTTATTCAAAAGGAAACTTAAGCAATATTTTTAAAATTTTACTTGAATGTATATATATCCTAGATTTTTGCAATCAAATTATTGTGAATTTTATGTAAATAATTTATATTGTTATGTAGCAGAATAACCATTTTATAATGAAATAAAGGTTTTTTACTTTGACTCTCGCACCTGCGTGTATACAAGCATTCTCATGCAGGCGTATTTTGATCATTCTTTTTCATGTATAAGTTTGCTGCTAAAGTCCCTCAGAACCTAACCAAATCTTTCCAACGTATGCACGTGTGCAAACATTCACAGCCATACGCCCAAACTCAATATTAATCTATTCAAGTGTCACTTGTCCTGACAGAACATTAAGAGAGAGGAAAATGAATAAAAAGAGAATTCGATTAGCACCGTTGAGTCTGCAAGAGGTCATCAGGTTGAAAACAGTGATGGTTTGTTGAACAGCCTCTAAAGTTTTATATATATATATATATATATATATATATATATATATATATATATATATATATATATATATATATATATATATATATATATAGAGAGAGAGAGAGAGAGAGAGAGAGAGAGGAGAGAGAGAGAGAGAGAGAGAGAGAGAGAGAGAGAGAGAGAGAGAGAGAGAGAGAGAGAGAGAGAGAGAGAGAGAGAGAGAGAGAGAGAGAGAGAGAGCTGAATATTTTGTAACATATACAGGGGTATATATATATATATATATATATATATATATATATATATATATATATATATATATATATATATATATATATATATATATAAGCCATATATATTTTTGATACATTAATGTCTGGATTCTCTTAACGACCTCGGGATCAGAGCCCCAGGCAAAATCACACAAAGACAAGAGCTTGGGTCCGGCCGGGAATCGAACCCTGGTCGGCAAGCTTGTATACACAGTGACTAAACCACTTGGCCACGAAGAAAGATAAAAAGTCAATGACAATTCTTCTGTACTTATACCTGTCGAATTCAGGTGTTTTGTACTTAGAATTGAAATCAACCCATCTTCACCATCGTAGCCAATTAGTACTTTGTTACTTGGCATTCAATTAATGATAAATTTTGCACATTTAGAAGTGTTTCTCATATTTAACTAAGACATATATATTTTTGATACATTGATGTCTGGA
This sequence comes from Palaemon carinicauda, assembly GCF_036898095.1. Taxonomy (NCBI): domain Eukaryota; kingdom Metazoa; phylum Arthropoda; class Malacostraca; order Decapoda; family Palaemonidae; genus Palaemon; species Palaemon carinicauda. Next base: position 16,043,331 of record NC_090733.1, on the reverse strand, counting down.
TTCTCTTAACGACCTCGGGATCAGAGCCCCAGGCGAAATCACGCAAAGACAAGAGCTTGGGTCCGGCTTGGGTATGGCTTATTTAAATATGAGAAAAAAGTCTAAATGTGCAAAATTTATCATTAATTGAATGCCAAGTAACAAACTACCAATTAGCTACGATGGTGAAAAAGGTTGATTTCAATTCTAAGTACAAAACACCTGAATTCGACAGGTATAAGTACAGAAGAATTGTCATTGACTTTTTATTTTTTTTCGTGGCCAAGTGGTTTAGTCACTGTGTATACAAGCCTGCCGACCAGGGTTCGATTCCCGGCCGGACCCAAGCTCTTGTCTTTGTGTGATTTTGCCTGGGGCTCTGATCCCGAGGTCGTTAAGAGAATCCAGACATTAATGTATCAAAAATATATATGGCTTATTTAAATCTGAGAAACACGTCTAAATGTGCAAAATTTATCATATATATATATATATATATATATATATATATATATATATATATATATATATATATATATATATATATATATATATATATATATATATATATATATATATATATATATATATATATATATTTCAGTCACGTTTAAATTCATAGAGGTATGAAGTGACTGAACTTTGAATGAATATATATGAATTTTCCTGGCTCACCTAGTTAATTTCTGGATCAGCGAAAAACTACCGAGATTTTATAGAGTGCCTAAAATTTCAATATATTTCTTACCAATTTGACTGATGTGAATCCTGATATGGATAATCGACCACTTTACCTATTGACAGTTTTTGTTGATGTCTGGGTACCTTATCAGTGTGTGTGTGTGTGTGTGTGTGGGTGTGTGTGTGCATTTGTGTTTATGAGACCATAAAGGTTACATTGCAATCAATGGTCATATTTTACTTTTTGGGACCCTTCAAAATCCTCAAAGCATTAATGATTGTGAATTTGTCATTTAGAAACTCAAATATTATAAGCCTGATTTTTGGGCTCAAGCCATGTCGTCCTGATGGAAGTTCCTATAGGGTAGCTTCCTAGGGTATATTACAACTACGGCGATATTCCCAAAGAATTTACCTCAAGGTACCAGAATTCTAACTCCTGGAGCGAATATCCCTCGTGAAAGGGATATCGCGACATATCAGAGGACGTATTCTTGACACGCCACATGGCAATCTGCAACCTGGACAGAGATTTCGTCTCGTAGGAGGCGATTGGTAAGAAACGAATTCGGGAAAGAAAAAGGGGAAACCGCTCCCAAGGCTCCCTATCATCCGATTCGTATGCGTGCATGGCGCCAATCCTGGCGCCATCTGTATTCCTTTTTGCGTAGCTTAACAACTCGGTGTTTTTTCCTGTGTTTCTCGCAAATCTTGGATTTATTCTACTTTTCATGGCTTCTCCGTCTTCGTCGGCCTCTGATAAGTTCAGTATAATGTCTTTTATGTATAACTGTAGGCTCTTGGTAAATTTTTGATTGATTAATAGGATTAAACGGATTTTGAGCGAAGTGAAAAATCTATTTTTGGGTGAGATGGCCATGTCGTCCTTATGGAAGTTCCTATAGGGTAGCTTCCTAGGGTATATTACAACTACGGCGATATTCCCAGAGAATTTACCTTAATGTCCCAGAATTCTAACTCCTGGAGCGAGTATCCCTCCTGAAAGGGATATCGCAACATATCAGAGGACGTATTCTTGACACGCCACATGGCAATCTGCACCACGAACAGAGATTTCATCTCGCAAGGGGCGATTGGCAAGAAACAAATTCGGGAGAGAAAAAGGGGGAGCCGCTCCCAAGGCTCCCTATCTTGGCGCCATCTGTATTCCTTGTAGCGTACACGAGGTGCTACAGATACTGTATGAAGGGAGGGGTCCTACAGCCCTTTCTTAGAAAGGCGAGGGCGGGTCCATCAGGACGACATGGCCATCTCACCCAAAAATAGATTTTTCGCTTCGCTCAAAATCCGTTTTTTGGGCTCAAGCCATGTCGTCCTGATGGAAGTATACCAGAGCATTACTGTATCTGTGGATTCTCAGAACGTGCCGTACTCCCCGGATGTAATTTTTCCCGGTCGACTAGACCTAGAGACCTAAGATGTTATTGTTATACATCTTTTCAACTAACTATAAACCATGTTAGAGCTTCCTGCCCCCTACAGGGAAGAGTCCTACTAGACTTTGGAAAATTCTCGAAGAGTACCTATACCTATGTATTAATACCAGGCAAGCTAATATAGTGGTCTCGCCCTATATTGAGTAAAGCATTGTTTGTAAAGAATCACTGCGTCAATATGAAATATCGACCAATTCTCCGCACAATACTTGTAATGGACAAAGGTTTTATATCCGCATAGGAGGAAAACCAATGCAACATAGCTTGCAGAAAGGAACAATAATATTAGAATTATCCCAGATAAGGTACATAGGATGAATGCTCAATTATACCAATAAATTGACACAGGTGAAGGAGACGCAAGTTTCTCAAGAACCAGTTTATTGACAGGCAATAAATAGACAGGTTAACCACAATATATATATATATATATATATATATATATATATATATATATATATATATATATATATATATATATATATATATATATATATATATATATATATATATATATATATATATATATATATATATATATATATATATATATACATAAGAAGAGGATAACCCAAAACTTTAAGCATAAGTATGATAGTAAACAGAACTTGTTTGTCTGAAAAAAAACATTAAATGCCACTCTTAAGATACCGAGGTATCAAAGTCATAAAAGTCTGTATTACAAATCAATGACATTAGCGTTAGAAACGCTCGGCACACATGTCTGCACTTATGCTGAGTTCACCTTCGGAAATGGAACAGTCTACATGGGCAACACAGTGCCCTCACTTAGTTTGTAGTACAGTATGTAAGTACACACTCACCCTGGAATTAATCGTCCCAATTAAGACCACTGTTCCTCGCAGAGTTAAACAGTAGGGTTAACACCGCGACCCACTGCTACCACAGATCTCTTTAGTTCCTCTACTTGCTTCTCATAGTGGCGAAAGAACACTTTGGAAGACTTCCAGCCAGTGTATGAACGGAGATGTTCAAAATCCATACAATTAAAGAAATTTAGGGATGAGGCAACTTTCCTCGGATCGCGACCTGCGGGTGTACTGTCAGGATCCGCTCTGCGAATAAAATATGTGATTTTCGCTCTGAGTTGATTCAGAGATAAATTTGAGCCTGATGTTTCTCCCCTGAATAGTTGATCACCTTTGAAGTCTGAAGTTCTATGAAGATAGACCTTTAGGCATTCTACTGGACACAGAGATGCATCTTCTTTCAGAGGGCAGATTCTCCAGGGACCCCACCTGTTGGTGGGTAACTCATTCTTGGCGAGAAACGTAGGATCCGGAAACAGGTTCAGTTGTCCCCCATCCAGGAACTGAACACGACATGCTTCTCTCGAGAGGGCTACAATCTCACTAACCCTGGCCCCGGACGCGTTTGCAAATAGGAAAATAACTTTTTGTGTCAAATCCTTTAACGCATACTCTTCATTGCTCAACAGAGAAGCGAAATGGAGAACTTGTCTGAAGACCATGAAATGGGCCTTTGAGGTGCTGAAGGTCTGAGCTTAGCGCAGGCTTTCGGGACTTTATTAAAGATCTCGTTACCTAGCTCGACCTGGAAGGCATATAGAATGAGTCTTGTCAAAGCAGACTTACACGCTGAAATCGTGTTAGCTGCCAATCCTTGACCATGGAGGTGGAAAAGAAAGATAAGCAGAAGTCTATCAAGATCTCCTGCGGATTCTTCGCCTTGACAAAAGGCCACCCATTTTTTCCAAGATGACTCATATTGCCTTCTAGTAGATTTGCACTTATATTCCTTAAGGAAGTCTATGCTGGCTTTCGAAATCCCGAAACGCTTTCTCACCGTTAGGGAGAGAAAATCATGAGCTGCAAGGTCCGGGTTTTCTGTAATAAAGCGCAGACAGTTGACTTCTGGACTCGCTGGGTCAGAACTGGATCTGGTAGCGGTACAAACTTCAGCTACAGTTCCAATGCCAGTTGGAACCACACGCTGTTCGGCCACTTGTGGGCCACTATTGCCGCTACCCCTTGAAGGATCTCAGTTTGTTGAGGACCCTCAACAGATGGTTATGAGGAGGGAACAGATAAATCTTCGACCATCTGTTCCAGTCGAGGGACATTGCGTCCACTGCTTCCGGTAAGGGGTCCTCGTACGGGGCACGTACAGGGGCAACTTCTTGTTGTCTTTCGTCGCAAAGAGGTCTATCTGCAGTTCTGGGACTTGATTCAGAATGAAGGAGAATGATCCTGCGTCTAAGGACCATTCCGACTCTATCGGTGTGAACCTGGATAGAGCGTCCGCTGTCACATTGCGGACTCCTTGAAGGTGAACTGCCGACAGGTACCACTTCTTCTTTTCCGCCAATCGGAAGATGGCCAACATCACCTGGTTGAGAGGTGGTGACCTAGATCCTTGTCGATTCAAGTATCTCACAACTACCTCGCTGTCCATCACCAACCTTATGTGGATCGAGTGACGCGGGGAGATTTTCTTTAAGGTAAGGGGCACTGCCCTAGCTTCTAGAAAGTTTTATGTGAAAGGTCTTGAATAGCTTGGACCAAGTCCCCTGGACTTTTTTTCCGATGAGAGTGACCTCCCCATCCCTCCTTCGAGGCGTCTGAGTGAATCGTCACCGACGGGGGAGGTGGCTGAAGAAGAACCGACTTCTTTAGATGTCTGGCTTGGGACCAAGGCCTGAGAAGAGTACTTAGCCGAAGCGGCTGGTCTTCTCAGATCTCTTCGCGCGTTTGATGCATAACTTCTCCAAACTCCGATTGCATCCTTTAGCTGTGCTCTTAGAACTGGGTGTGTCACCGAAGCAAACTGGAGAGAGCGCAGTACCCTCTCATGCTCGCGTCTTGATATCCTTTCGGAATCTAGAAGTCTCTTGACAGAACCCGCTATCTCCTTCCTTTTCTTCGCCGGGATGGAGAAACGGTGTGACAAAAGGTCCCAGTGGATTCCACGCCACTGGAACTTTTGAGATGGAGAAAGTCGAGACTTTTTTCTGTTGATCTTGAAGCCTAGGTACTCTAGAAACTAGATCACTTGACTGGAAGCCTGCAAGCATTCTGTCTCGGAGGCTGCCCACACCAACCAGTCGTCCAGGTAGGCTACTACCTGAATTCCCTTTAGGCGTAATTGTTTGAGAGTTACGCTCGCAAGCTTCGTAAAAATCCTTGGGGCTATGTTTAGCCCGAATGGCATGGCTCCGAAGGCGTATAGTCTTCGTTGTAGCCTGAACCCTAGGTAGGGGGATAGTCGATGGCTAATTGGAATGAGCCAATAGGCGTCTGACAAGTCTATAGAGACGGAATATGCCCTCTTGTGCAGTAAGGTCCTTATGTGTTGCAGTGTTAGCATTTTGAATTTGCAATTCACTATGAACTTGTTGAGTGGCGACAAGTCCAGAATGACTATGAGCTTTTCCAAGTCTTTCTTGGGAACACAAAACAGCCTCCCTTAGAAATTGATGGGCTTCGCCCTTCGGATCACCTTTTTACTCCAACAGTTCTTGAACGTACTCCTCCATAACGGGGGTGGAGTGTTGGAAAAACCGAAGGCACGGGGGTGGAGTGCTGTACTAGCTCCAGCCCAGTCCATTCTTGAGTAGGCTGTGTCCCAGGGATTGAAGGTCCACCGATCCCGAAATTTCAGAATTCTCCCTCCTACTGGTATCACCTCACTTGGACTGCCGTCCTGAGGTCTTGCCTTCCTGACCACGACCACCCTTGAATCCCCTTCCCCTTGAGGGGCGTCTAGACGAGCCTCTGGCTGCTCCTCTAGGCTTTGCTCGAAAGGAAGTAGACTGCCCTTCGAACGCTGGGGTGAATGCCGTGGACTGTGTTGACACGGCCTGGGGTACCCACTGAAAAGTGGTCGGGGTTTGTGCCACAATCTGGGGCACTGGGGGCAATGGCAATTGCAGTTGCTGTTGCTGTCTAATAGGCTTGGCTGGCCGAGACGGTAGCCTAGTCCTCATAGTCTTCCTCTTTGGTTGAGGACCCTCATCCGGGGAAGACTTTCTTTTGATAGCCAGGCCCCACTTCTGGAGAATGTTTCTATTCTCCAAGGCGGCCTTATCCACAACTTCTTTGACCAAGTCGGTAGGGAAAAGGTCTTTTCCCCAAATGTTGGAGGAGATTAGTTTCCTTGGCTCGTGCCTCACCGTAGCCGAGGTGAACACGAACTCCTTACAAGCTCTCCTTGCCTTGACGAAGCCATAAAGGTCCTTCGTCACTGTGGCCAGATGAGTCTTGGCCACCACCATGAACGTTTCATGGACCTTGGGGTCACTTGCCATCGTCTCGAGAGTAGTCTGAAGAGACATTGAGGCAGCCAGTCTTTCTTTTGTCTCGAACTCTCTTCGCAAAAGAAAGTCAGACAGCTTAGGGAGGTCCTCACCGAACTGACGTCCGGCAATATCAGCCTCCAACTTTCCAACTGAGAACGTAAGATGGACATCCTTCCAGTCTTTGTGGTCCATAGGCAGGGCCAGCGACAAGGGTTTACACTCCTCTAGGGAGGGGCAAGGCTTGCCGGCCTCGACTGCTTTTAGTACAGCCGCAAACCTTTCTGTAAAAGGGGGAAGGCTCTAGTAGGCGAGGACACAAAGGAAGTGAGCTTCCTGTTCAATGCGGCTACCTTTGAGTTAGAGAAGCCCCTCTCTTTCATCGAGGATGAAAGTAAAGCTTGAGCCTTAGCATGGTCCATCACTATGACCTCCTTCGGCTCTGTCTCCTCCTTTGAAGCTGGTTCCTTCCTCAGCCGGACATAACAGTCCGGATATGATGCCTTGGTGGGCCAAAATTCCACCTCCTCCAGGGGAACTGAGCCCAGCTTATCCGAGATGACGATCTTTCCAGTCGTCATCGGCATGTGCTCAGCATACCTCCATGGGTTAGCATCTGAGCACAAGGGAAGGTCTTTGACATTGAGCTTTTTCTGGGGCCCATGTGATTCTGCAAGGCACTGCATTCGCAGTTCCATTGCAGCCGCCTTCTCATGATTCTCCTTCTGCATTTGTTGGATCATTCCAACAATAGAAGAGAGGGCCTGTCCCAGCTCTACTGGGAGACTGGCCGATGTTGAGGGAATAGGCTCCGGAATCCGAACCGGAGTAGCCGACACCTTGTCGACCTCTACCTCTACAACGTCTGGGGCTTGAACTTCATCCTGGACTTCTGCCAGGAGGTCTTACTCCAGACACTCGTCCACATCAGACATCCTGTCATCTAACTGGATGTCTTGCATCGCGACCGCGACTTCAGCATCCACCTGGATCTGAACTTGGGGGGTCTCCTATTGAGGCTGGGGAATAACTGCATCAGCTGATGCCGTAGGGAAAAGATACGCCCTCATCTTCTCACTTGGAGGATAAGGGCCAGAAGTGTTCTTTTGGAAGCCCCTTACCCAGGTACGAAGCTTCTTCCTAGCTATATCACTTGATTCCGCCATCCTAGGGGAATCAAAGTCCTCAGTAATCAGGTTAGTGCACACAGTACATACCTGAGTGTCCCAATACCGGAGATCTTCCTTGGCGACAGCGCATGCTGCGTGTCTCCTACAAAACTCATGTCCGCAGAGGTTCTTGCTGCGGACGTTGCAGAAAGCACTTCCACACTTCGGAGGGTCCTTCTGTAAAGAGAAGAAATTGAACTATGTATCACTGGATATGCATAGTATAGCATAACAATTCAGAAAGGAAAGACACACACTTGTGTTTCCCTCACAACCCATTGTTGCAGTCTTCCAGATAATAAAATCAGATGGTTAATCTCTTCTAGAGTAACCAATGCAAAGTTTCCAGAGGAAACAGGTGGAGCTCACACCTAAGCAATGATTTTAAATCCTGGATAATAGACAGGAAAGAACTCTCTTTCCTATCTGTAGGGCAACAGCAAAGGACTGTGCAGGAAAACACAAAAGTGTTAGAACACACAGTGCTGTACCAAAACCCATACTATAGTTTTCCTCTTACTGTATATGTTATACTGAAGAATACTAGTACAGTATAGGAGGATACGTGCCGGCCAACACCTGTCGGCCGGCACACACCATAACTAGCTTTAAAGTATACTACTTAACAGCTATAAGGCGGCAGAACTCTGGTTCAAATGCACGTGCCGGTCGGCAGTAATTGCCGGCCGGCAACAGCCAATGACGGCCGGCAACAGCCAATGTCGGCCGGCAATGGCTGCCGGCCGGCAACTACACAAGGTAGTACCCAGCTGCTGGCCACACTCTTGGTGACCGGCAGACAAGGGCTGACATTAGCCGGCCGGCAAAGGTACAGGACCGATGCCAGACGGCGGCAAAAGAACCAGAGGACTACACCTGCCCGGCTGCCGGCCTCATAGGCCGGCAGCCGGGTCGGGTACAGCACTAGAAGAAAAATAGGATGGATGCCGGGGTAAGAGTGTACACTACCTCCAAGCCCGGCAATCCGAAAGAGTGCATATAAGGAAGGGGAGAAACTAATTCAGGCTTCCTGGCCAATGCCGTCTGGCTCTACAGGCAGGCATGGATGAGGGACCAAGGGAGGTCCGGGCAACACTCAAAATAAGACCATTGCCTTCCGGCAGCTCTGCCGGCCAGCAGGGGGCTGAGTCAATTCCACATCCTAACCTATACAAGGTCCAGATGTAGAACGACGTACAGTACTGTAATGGCTAGGCTATTACGGAGAGAGAGGGGAAAGGGACAAGAGGGTCCTACCAACCTTGCTTTAGTGACGGTCACCCGCAGCCAAGAAACTTATCTTAGCCTAAGGGAGATCTAAGGGGGAAGGCCAGCAATACTTGCCAGCTCCCAGAGCACCAAAGCAAGGAAGGTGTTGCTACTCCCAGGGAAAGAAACTTATCCTCCCCCGAGAACAGCAACAAGGACTAGTCTGCAATATCACAAAAGAAGGAATCATATCCACAGAAACCTTCGGTAGTGACCTAAGGAGGCTGAGCCCCCTTTGTCTGTGTCAGGCCAGCGAGGGAGACTCTACCCCAAGCTAGACAAACACAGACTCAGACTAAAAAACTCTGTTGTTCTGTCTCTCTTTGAACCATACTACTGGAACAGGAAGGTACAGTAACACCCCAGTATAGTTTTATCGAAAATAAATTCGGAAAAAACCACTTAGGGATAAGCCCAAGGCTTAAACAGAGGGAAAGGGATTGCATACCTTCTCCGAAGAAAAGAAAGCAACCGGGGAGTATGATAAAGTATACTAAGGCTCCATAAGCAACTTAGCCTAGGCACCAAGAGAATCGATTACCTAAATCACCGAAACTCACTTGTATACTATCTTGGAAATATTCCACACAGTCCAAAATGTATAAAACATAGCCTAAAGCTTCAATAAAATTTTTATTACACTCGGAAAAACCAAAATCATGCATGAAGTACTAGGACCAAACGACTAGGCTACATGGCCTAGCGTAGGTCAGAATGGCGAATACTTCGCCAAAATAATACTAAGCACGAAGGAAATCCTATGTAATGCTAAATAGCTAAATTTTATTGAAGCAAAACAACTGGGAATGTCGCTCAGACTAACTAAACTTATACCTAGCGAGCGACAGCGTCCAGGACGCCTCCGGTAGGCTACGGCTCTTTTATCAAAGAATAATCCTATTAATCACTCAAAAATTCACCAAGAGCCTACATTTATACATAAAAGACATTATACTCAACTTATCAGAGGCCGACGAAGACGGAGAAGCCATGAAAAGTAGGATAAATCCAAGATTTGCAAGAAACACAGGAAAAAACACCGAGTTGTTAAGCTACGCAAAAAGGAATACAGATGTCGCCAGGATTGGCGCCAGGCACGCATATGAATCGGATGATAGGGAGCCTTGGGAGCGGCTCCCCTTTTTCTTTCCCGAATTCGTTTCTTGTCAATCACCCCTTGCGAGATGAAATCTCTGTTCGGGGTGCAGATTGCCATGTGGCGTGTCAAGAATACGTCCTCTGATATGTCGCGATATCCCTTTCAGGAGGTATACTCGTTCCAGGAGTTAGAATTCTGGTACCATAAGGTAAATTCTCTGGGAATATCGCTGTAGTTGTAATATACCCTAGGAAGCTACCCTATAGGAACTTCCATCAGGACGACATGGCTTGAGCCCAAGAATCTTTGATACAAGAGCCGTAGCCTACCGGAGGCGTCCTGGACGCTGTCGCTCGCTAGATATAAGTTTAGTTAGTCAGAGCGATATTCCTGGTTGTTTTGCTTTAATAAATTTCAGCTATTTAGCATTACATAGGATTTCCTTCGTGCTTAGTATTATTTTGGCGAAGTATTCGCCATTCTGGCCTACGCTAGGCCATATAGCCTAGTCGTTTGGTCCTAGCACTTCATGTATGATTTTGGTTTTTCCGATTGTAATAAAAATTTTATTGAAGCTTTAGGCTATGTTTTATACATTTAAGATTGTGTGGAATATTTCCAAGATAGTATACGAGTGAGTTTCGGTGATTTAGGTAATCGATTCTCTTGGTGCCTAGGCTAAGTTGCTTATGGAGCCTTAGTATACTTTATCATACTCCACGGTTGCTTTCTTTTCTTCGGAGAAGGTATGCAATCCCTTTCCCTCTGTTTAAGCCTTGGGCTTATCCCTAAGTGGTTTTTTCCGAATTTATTTTCGATAAAACTATACTGGGGTGTTACTGTACCTTCCTGTTCCAGTAAGTCTGGTTCAAAGAGGGACAGAACAACAGAGTTTTTTAGTCTGAGTCTGTGTTTGTCTGGCTTGGGGTAGAGTCTCCCTCGCTGGCCTGACACAGACAAAGGGGGCTTAGCCTCCTTAGGTCACTACCGAAGGTTTCTGTGGATATGATTCCTTCTTTTGTGATCTACCAGACTAGTCCTTGTTGCTGTTCTCGGGGGAGGATAAGTTTCTTTCCCTGGGAGTAGCAACACCTTCCTTGCTTTGGTGCTCTGGGAGCTGGCAAGTATTGCTGGCCTTCCCCCTTAGATCTCCCTTAGGCTAAGATAAGTTTCTTGGCTGCGGGTGATCCGTCACTAAAGCAAGGTTGGTAGGACCCTCTTTTCCCTTTCCCTTCTATCTCCGTAATGGCCTAGCCATTACAGTACTGTACGTCTTTCTACATCTGGACCTAGTTTAGGTTAGGATGTGGAATTGACTCAGCCCCTTGCCGGCCGGCAGAGCTGACGGCCGGCAAGGGTCTTATATTTTTAGTGCTGCCCGGACCTCCCTTTGTCCCTCATCCATGCCTGCCTATAGAGCCAGACGGCATTGGTCAGGAAGCCCGAAGTAGATTCTCCCCTTCCTTACATGCACTCTTTCGGATTGCCGGGCTAGGAGGTAGTGTACACTCTTATCCCGGCATCCATTCTATTTTTCTTCTGGTGCTGTACCCGACCCGGCTGCCGGCCTATGAGGCAGGCAGCCGGGCAGGTGTAGTCTTCTGGTTCTTTTGCTGCCGGCTGGCATCGGTCTTGTACCTTTGCCGGCCAGCCTATGTCAGCTCTTGTCTGCCGGTCACCGAGAGTGTGGCCTGCAGCGGGGTACTACCTTGTGTAGTTGCCGGCCGGCAGCCATTGCCGGCCGACATTGGCTGTTGGCGGCCGGCAGTTGCTGCCGGCCGGCACATGCATTTGAACCAGAGTTCTGCCGCCTTATAGCTGTTAAGTAGTATACTTTAAAGCTAGTTATGGTGTGTGCCGGCCGGCATGTATCCTCCTATACTGTACTAGTATTCTTCAGTATAACATATACAGTAAGAAGAAAACTATGGTATGAGTTTTGGTAGAGCACTGTGTGTTCTAACACTTTTGTGTTTTCTTGCACATCCCTTTGCTGTTGCCCTACTGATAGGAAAGAGAGTTCTTTCCTGTCTATTATCCAGGATCTTAAAATCATTGTTTAGGTGTGAGCTTCACCTGTTTCCTCTGGAAACCTTGCATTGGTTACTCTAGAAGAGATTAACCATTTGATTTTATTATCTGGAAGGCTGCAACACTAGGTTGTGAGGGAAACACAAGTGTGTGTCTTTCCTTTCTGAATTGTTATGCTATACTATGCATATCCAGTGATACATAGTTCACTTGATACTCATGGAAATTTCTTCTCTTTACAGGAGGACCCTCCAAAGTGCGGAAATGTTTTCTGCAACGTCCGCAGCAAGTACCTCTGCGGACATGAGTTTTGTAGGAGACACGCAGCAAGCGCTGTCTCCAAGGATGATCTCCAGTATTGGGACCCTCAGGTATGTACTGTATGCACTAACCTGATTATTGAGGCTTTTGATTCCCCTAGGACGGCGGAATCAAGGGATATAGCAAGGGAGAAGCTTCGTACCTGGGTAAGGGGCTTCCAAAAGAACACCTCTGGCCCTTATCTTCCAAGTGAGAAGATGAGGGCGTATCTTTTTCCCAAGGCAACAGCTGATGCAGTGATTCCCCAGCCTCAAAAGGAGATCCCCCAAGATCAGGTCCAGGTGGACGTTGAAGTCGCGGTCGCGATGCAAGACATCCAGTTAGATGACAGGATGTCTGACGCGGACGAGCGTTTAGAAGAAGACCTCCTGGCAGAAGGTCAGGATGAAGTTCAATCCCCGGACGTCATAGAGGATGAGGTTGACGAGGTATCGGCTTCTCCGGTTCAGATTCCGGAGCCTATTCCCTCAACATCGGCCTGTCTCCCAGTAGAACTGGGACAGGCCCTCTCATCGATTGTTGGAATGATCCAACAAATGCAGAAGGAGAATCAGGAGAAGGCGGCTGCTATGGAACTGCAGATGCAGTCCCTTGCAGAATCACATGGGCCCCGGAAAAGGCTTAATGTGAAAGACCTTCCCTTGTGCTCAGATGCTAACCCATGGAGGTATGCTGAGCACATGCCGATGACGACTGGAAAAATCGTCATCTCGGATAAGCTGGGTTCAGTTCCCCTAGAGGAGGTGGAATTCTGGCCCAGCAAGGCATCATATCCGGACTGCTATGTCCGGCTGAGAAAAGAACCAGCTTCAAGGGAGGAGACAGAGCCGAAGGAGTTCATAGTCATGGACCACGCTAAGGCTCAAGCCCTACTTTCATCCTCGATGAAGGAGAGGGGCTTCTCTAACTCGAAGGTAGCTGCATTGACCAAGAAGCTCCCTTCCTTTGTGTCCTCTCTTGCTAGAGCCTTCCCCTTTTTACAGAAAGGGTTTGCGGCTGTCCTAAAGGCAGTCGAGGCCGGCAAGCCTTGCCCCTCCCTGGAGGAGTGTAAACCCTTGTCGCTGGCCCTGCCTATGGACCACAAACACTGGAAGGACGTCCATCTGACGTTCTCAGTGGGAAAGTTGGAGGCTGATATTGCCGGACGGCAATTCGGCGAGGACCTCCCCAAGCTGTCTGACTTTCTTTTACGAAGAGAGTTCGACACAAAAGAAAGACTGGCTGCATGAATGTCTCTTCAGACTACTCTTGAGACGATGGCAAGTGACCCCAAGGTCCATGAAATGTTCATGGTGGTGGCTAAGACTCACCTAGCCACAGTGACGAAGGACCTTTATGGCTTCGTCAAGGCAAGGAGAGCTTGTAAGGAGTTCGTGTTCACCGGGGCTACGGTGAGGCACGAGCCAAGGAAGTTAATCTCCTCCAACATTTGGGGAAAAGACCTTTTCCCTACCGACTTGGTCAAAGAAGTTGTTGATAAGGCCGCCGTGGAGAATAGAAACCTTCTCCAGAAGTGGGGCCTGGCTATCAAAAGAGAGTCTTCCCTGGATGAGGCTCCTCAAGCAAAGAGGAAGAATATGAGGACTAGGCTACTGTCTCGGCCAGCCAAGCCCTCTAGACAGCAACAGCAACTGCAATTGCCTTTGCCTCCAGTGCCCCAGATGGTGGCACAAACCCCGACCACTTTTCAGTGGGTACCCCAGGCTATGCCAGGTCAATCCACGGCATTCACCCCAGCGTTCGAAGGACAGTCTTCTTCCTTTCGAGCAAAGCCTAGAGGAGCAGCCAGAGGCTCGTCTAGGCGCCCCTCAAGGGGAAGGGGATTCAGAGGTGGTCGTGGTCAGGGAGGCAAGACCTCAGGACGGCAGTCCAAGTGAAATGATACTGGTAGGAGGGAGACTGATGAAATTTTGGATCGCTGGACCTTCGATCCCTGGGCCCAAAGCCTACTCAAGAATGGACTGGGCTGGAGCTGGTACAGAACTCCACCCCCGTGCCTTCGGTTTTTCCAACACTCCATCCCCGTTCTGGAGGAGTACGTTCAAGAACTGTTGGAGAAAAAGGTGATCCGAAAGGTGATGTCCATCAAATTCCAAGGGAGGCTGTTTTGTGTTCCCAAGAAAGACTCGGAAAAGCTCAGATTCATTCTGGACTTGTCGCCACTCAACAAGTTCATAGTGAATTGCAAATTCAAAATGCTAACACTGCCCAAGAGGGCATAATCAGTCTCTATAGACTTGTCAGACGCCTATTGGCACCTTCCAATCAGCCGTCGACTCTCCCCCTACCTAGGGTTCAGGCTACAACGGAGACTATACGCCTTCAGAGCCATGCCATTTGGGCTAAACATAGCCCCAAGGATTTTCACGAAGCTTGCGAGCGCAGCTCTCAAACAATTACGCCTAAAGGGAATTCAGGTAGTAGCCTACCTGGACGACTGGCTGGTGTGGGCAGCATCCGAGACAGAATGCTTGCAAGCTTCCAGTCAGGTGATCCAGTTCCTAGAGTACCTAGGCTTCAAGATAAACAGAAAAAAGTCTCGACTTTCACCATCCCAAAAGTTCCAGTGGCATGGAATCCACTGGGACCTTTTGTCACACTGTTTCTCCATCCTGGCGAAGAAAAGGAAGGAGATAGCGGGCTCTGTCAAGAGACTTCTAGATTCCGAAAGGATATCAAGACGCGAACAGGAAAGGGTACTAGGCTCTCTCCAGTTTGCTTCGGTGACAGACCCAGTGCTAAGAGCACAGCTAAAGGATGCAACCGGAGTTTGGAGAAGGTATGCATCAAACGCGCGAAGAGATCTGAGAAGACCAGTGCCGCCTCGGCTACATACTCTTCTCAGGCCTTGGTCCCAAGCCAAACATCTAGAGAAGTCGGTTCTTCTTCAGCCACCTCCCCCGTCGATGACGATTCACTCAGACGCCTCGAAGGAGGGATGGGGAGGTCACTCTCATCGGAAAAAAGTCCAGGGGACCTGGTTCAAGCTATTCAGGACCTTTCACATAAACTTTCTAGAAGCTATGGCAGTGCTCCTTACCTTAAAGAAAGTCTCCCCGCATCACTCGATCCACATAAGATTGGTGATGGACAGCGAGGTGGTTGTGAGATGCTTGAATCGACAAGGGTCGAGGTCACCACCTCACAACCAGGTGATGTTGGCCATTTT
Source organism: Palaemon carinicauda (assembly GCF_036898095.1). Lineage (NCBI taxonomy): Eukaryota > Metazoa > Arthropoda > Malacostraca > Decapoda > Palaemonidae > Palaemon > Palaemon carinicauda. The sequence continues at coordinate 16,027,880 of NC_090733.1, read as the reverse complement.
CCGATTGGCGGAAAAGAAGAAGTGGTACCTGTCGGCAGTTCACCTTCAAGGAGTCCGCAACGTGACAGCGGACGCTCTATCCAGGTTCACACCGATAGAGTCGGAATGGTCCTTAGACGCAGGATCATTCTCCTTCATTCTGAATCAAGTCCCAGAACTTCAGATAGACCTCTTTGCGACGAAAGACAACAAGAAGTTGCCCCTGTACGTGTCCCCGTACGAGGACCCCTTACCGGAAGCAGTGGACTCGATGTCCCTCGACTGGAACAGATGGTCCAGGATTTATCTGTTCCCCCTTCACAACCTTCTGTTGAGGGTCCTCAACAAACAGATCCTTCAAGGGGGTAGCGGCAATAGTGGCCCACAAGTGGCCGAACAGCATGTGGTTCCCCTTGGCGTTGGAACTACAGCTGAAGTTTGTGCCGCTACCACATCCAGTTCTGACCCAGCGAGTCCCGAAGTCGATTGTCTGCGCTTCATTACAGAAAACCCGGACCCTGCAGCTCATGATTCTCTCTCCCTTGCGGTGAGAAAGCGTTTCGGGATTTCGAAAGCCAGCATAGACTTCCTAGAGGAATATAAGTGCAAATCGACTAGAAGGCAATATGAGTCATCTTGGAGAAAATGAGTGGCCTATGTAAAGGCAAAGAATCCGCAGGAGATCTCAACAGACTTCTGCTTATCTTTCTTCATCCACCTCCATGGTCAAGGGTTGGCAGCTAACAGGATTTCAATGTGTAAATCTGCTTTGATGAGACCCATTTTATTTGCCTTCCAGATCGACCTAGGTAACGAGATCTTTAATAAAGTTCCGAAAGAGTGTGCTAGGCTCAGACCTTCAGCACCTCCAAAGCCCATCTCATGGTCTTTAGACAAAGTTCTTCATTTCCCCTCCTTGTTGAGCAATGAAGAATGTGCGTTAAAGGATTTGACACAAAAAGTTATTTTCCTATTTGCAAACGCGTCCGGGGCCAGGGTTAGAGAGAACGTAGCCCTCTCGAGAGAGGCAGGTCGTGTTCAGTTCCTGGATGGAGGAGAACTGAACCTGTTTCCGGATCCTAGGTTTCTCGCCAAGAATGAGCTACCCACCAACAGGTGGGGTCCCTGGAGAATCTGCCCTCTGAAAGAAGATGCATCTCTATGTACAGTAGAATGCCTAAAGGTCTATCTTCGTAGAACTTCAGACTTTAAGGGTGGTCAACTATTCAGGGGAGAAACATCAGGCTCAAATTTATCTCTGAATCAACTCAGAGCGAAAATCACATATTTTATTCGCAGAGCGGATCTTGCCAGTACACCCGCAGGTCACGATCCAAGGAAAGTTGCCTCATCCCTAAATTCCTTTAATTGTATGGATTTTGAACATCTCCGTTCATACACGGGCTGGAAGTCTTCCAGAATGTTCTTTCGCCACTATGCGAAGCAAGTAGAGGAACTAAAGAGATCTGTGGTAGCAGTGGTTCGTGTAGTTAACCCTACTGTTTAACTCTGCGAGGAACAGTGGTCTTAATTGGGACGATTAAGTCCAGGGTGAGTGTGTAGGTACATACTGCACTACAAACTAAATGAGGGCACCGAGTGCCCACATAGACTGTTCCTCTTTCAAAGGTGAACCTAGCATAAGTACAGACATGTGTGCCGAGCGTTTCTAACGCTAATGTGATTGATTTGTAATACAGACTTTTATGACTTGATACCTCGGTATCTTGAAAAAGTGGCATTTAATGTTTTTTCTTTCAGATAAACAAGTTCTGTTTACTATCATACTTATGCTTAAAGTTTTGGGTTATCCTCTTTATATATATATATATATATATATATATATATATATATATATATATATATATATATATATATATATATATATATATATATATATATATATATATATATATATATATATATATATATATATATATAATTGTTGTTAACCTGTCTATTTATTGTCTGTCAATAAACTTGTTCTTGAGAACCTTGCATCTCTTTCACCTGTGTCAATTTATTGGTATAATTGAGCATTTATTCTATGTACCTTATCTGGGATAATTCTAATAGAATTGTTCTGTTATGCAAGCTATGTTGCATTGGTTTATGTAGTCCCCTAATGGGAGGACTCCGTCCCTTAAAGGGACGAGGGCGGTTTTATTAGTTTCTTCCTATGCGGATATAAACCTTTGTCCAATACAAGTATTGTGCGGATTACTGGTCAATATATATTGACGCAGTGGTTCTTTACAAACTATGCTTTACTTAATATAGGGCGAGACCACTATATTAGCTTGCCTGGTATTCATACATAGGTATATGTACTCTTCGAGACTTTTCCAGAGTCTAGTAGGACTCTTCCCTGTAGGGGGCAGGAAGCTCTAACATAGTTTATAGTTAGTTGAAAAGATGTATAACGGTAACATCTTAGGTCTCTAGGTCTAGTCGACCGGGGAAAAATTACCTCCGGGGAGTACGGCACGTTCTGAGAATCCACAGAAACAGTTATGCTCTGGTATACTTCCATCAGGACGACATGGCTTGAGCCCAAAAAACGTAATTTGAGCGAAGCGAAAAATCTATTTTTGGGTGAGATGGCCATGTCGTCCTGATGGACCCGCCCTTGCCTTTCTAAGAAAGGGCTGCAGGACCCCTCCCTACATACAGTATCTGTAGCACCTCGTATACGCTACAAGGAATACAGATGGCGCCAGGATTGGCGCCAGGCACACATACGAATCGGATGATAGGGAGCCTTGGGAGCGGCTCCCCCTTTTTCTTTCCCGAATTCGTTTCTTGCCAATCGCCTCCTACGAGACGAAATCTCTGTCCATGATGCAGATTGCCATGTGGCGTGTCAAGAATACGTCCTCTGATATGTCGCGATATCCCTTTCACGAGGGATACTCGCTCCAGGAGTTAGAATTCTGGTACCTTAAGGTAAATTCTCTGGGAATATCGCCGTAGTTGTAATATACCTAGGAAGCTACCTTATAGGAACTTCCATCAGGACGACATGGCCATCTCACCCAAAAATAGATTTTTCGCTTCGCTCAAAATCCGTTTTATAAACCAAGACATCCGCAGTCAGATATCCGTTGAGCGTCTTAAATTTCTTATAATAGGCATACGTTTCGTAGTTAGGTGATAATTATACGAGAAACTGATCATTAAGACTCAAGTGTGTGTTGGCTCAAAAGAATGCCAGTAACCAACCATTAAGGAAGCAAACAATTTCCCTCGTCATCTACCCAACTGAATCTTTTACCTGGGTTATTTGGTAATCCAGATGATCCATCTGAGTGCTCTAGTCATCCACTTGATTCATCGACATCCTCTACTCACTATGAGGAGTTTGCTACTACATGTAGTGATGCTTATACATAGTTTGTTTTTAAATGTTAATTTATAATAAGTTCATTACGTTCATAACCCCAAACCAGGCATATCACAATTATTTAGATACTTATTTGTGTTATAAAGCTGAAAATTCATAGATTTTGTTGTTTTGTCTTCATTCAAATGGTTCATCCAAGGCTTTTACCTATCCAGATTGTTCACCCTTTGACCATAATCCTACAGTAACACTTTATGTGCTCAAAGAAAGCATTGCACTTCAATGGTCAAGGCCAGCTTGGGGTCAGTGAGCCCAAGAGAAATGCATGGTGAAACTTAGTCATTCAAAGCATGCCCCTGGTAATCTCAAATATAATGTGAACGGGGTAAAGGTGATACCGGAGTGGAATAGTTTAAGGACGCTACAGTCGAAATCATTTTGATATTTTTACTCAGACATTGGATAGGGTTGATAGTCAAAATTATGTTAATAGTAATTGTACTGTAAATAAGAAACAATGTATAAAAAAGTTCTGTTAATGTTATAAAGTTCACAAGTGCAATGGCTAGTGCCACTCTAGTTTGACTTGTGGTAATAAAAAAGAAAAAAATAAATGCTTCAATATCTTACTTTATCGTTGAATTTTATTCTTTGATTGA
>NC_090733.1:16008899-16011399 GCF_036898095.1 Palaemon carinicauda | reverse complement strand
AAACTTTGGTTTCTAATATGAGGCACTCATCTGAGCTCCTTATAACTGGTTTTAAGAAGCCAATAATGTTGAAACGTGATGCCATCCCTAGGGCCAGGGGAATGGCTGTGTATATTAGGACCGAGTACCCTGCTTCTCATAAGTCCTGCTATCAATGTGGATGTCATGAGATTCAGGTAATAAAAGTTTGTGGCAGGCATAACAACTTTTATTTATGTTCGATCTACCGGAATCCAGACATGGATGATTCTATCTTCGATTGTCTTCTTACCATTATGGCTAAGATACAAGAAGATGATAGAAAGGCTTCTTTTGTCTTTGTTGGTGATTTTAATGCTCACCATAGGGAGTGGTTAAGTTCTATCTCTCCTACCGATCGCCATGGCTTAAGAGCTTTAGACTTTGCCTCTGAATCAGGCTGTGAGCAAATCATAAATGAAGCTACTCATAGGTCTGGTAATTGGTTGGACCTTGTATACACTGACTCCCCTGGCGTTATAACTGGTAAGGTTGGTTCTCCAGTCGGGACATGTGATCATGCCTTGATTTCATTATTAGTGAAGACTGAGCAGCCTGTCCTTGATATATCATATTCTTGTAAAATTTATATGAAATCCCAAGCAGACTGGAATGGGATTTTACATGATCTTTTGTTCTTGAATTGGTCACAATTATATAATAGTGTAGATCCTGTTGTCCCTTTGAATGAGAATCTAGTAAACATAATTGATAGGCGTATCCCTTCTCGTGTGCTAAGGTACCGAGTGAAGGACAAACCGTGGTTCAATGATGATTGTAGACGTGCTTTTTTGGAGAAGCAGGAGGCCTATCAACTTTGGAAGGGTAACAGATCAAATTTGACCTGGAACAACTATACTCAGCTTCGAGCTTTTGCTCAGAGAGTTTATGCCTCAACTGAAAAGGAGTACAATTTAACCATAAAAGAAACCCTTTCTGGTACAACTCAGGAACATAAATGGTGGTCTACCCTTAAATCTGCACTCTTTGGTGTAGATGCAACAGTTCCTCCTTTACTTAAACCAGATGGCTCAGTCACTCACTGTCCAAAGGAAAAGGCAACCCTTTTGGCTGATGTTTTTGACAGTAAACAGAGTAATGAAAAACTTGAACTTCCTCATTCCTGTTTTCCTGAGGCTAAACTAACTAGTTTAGCTTTTCGATCTCGTGAGATTAAAGCTCTGTTGATGGACCTTGATGCTTATGGAGGTGTAGACCCAAATGGTATTTTTCCTTTGTTTTTTATAAAGACAGCAGATTTCTTAGCTCCAAAGTTATCTGTTATTTTGCGCAAGTTAGCAAGAAGAGGAGCTTTTAGCACTAGTTGGAGAATTGGTAATGTTACTCCTCTATGTAAATGTGTTTGCGGTAGCTCAAGTCCCACTGATTACCGCCCAATTTCCATAACTCCCATATTATCTAAAGTTTTTGAATGTCTTCTGGCAAAACGTCTTAATAGGTTTACTGAAGGTAATCATCTCTTCCCTAGTTTGCAATTTGGTTTTCGTAAAGGCCTTGGAGCATGTGATGCCCTTCTTACAATCTCCAATGCTGTACATAAATCCCTTGATTGTGGTCGGGAAGTTCGTATGATTGGCCTTGATTTTAGTGCTGCCTTTGACCGTGTTAATCATGAGGCCCTTGTTTTCAAACTGAAACAGTTGGGAGTGGGTGGGTCGTTTCTTAGCATTATTATTGATTTATTAAGTAATAGATCTCAAAGAGTTGTTGTTGATGGGCACCATAGTGATTATAGGAATGTGATATCCGGTGTTCCACAGGGTAGTGTTCTTGGCCCATTACTTTTCATACTATATACACATGACATGTGGTTTGGCCTAGAAAACAAGCTTGTTGCATATGCAGATGATGCTACTCTCTTTGCATCAATTCCATCCCCTGAATGTAGATCTAGGGTTGGTGAATCCCTTAATAGAGATTTAGCTAGAATTAGTGCATGGTGCAAATTATGGGGTATGAAGTTAAATCCTAATACTACTCAAAGTATGATTGTAAGTAGGTCAAGGACGGTGGTTCCTCAACATCCGGATCTCAGTATTGATAATGTTTCTTTAAATATGTATGACTCTTTCAAAATTTTAGGTGTGATTCTCGACAGTAAATTTACTTTTGAAAAACATATAAGGTCTGTGTCTTCTTCAATTTCACAAAAAATAGGCTTATTGAGAAAGTCTTTCAAGATTTTCGGTGATCAATCTATTCTGAAGAAGTGTTTTAATTCTTTCATTCTACCTTGTTTTGAGTATTGTTCTCCTGTCTGGTCTTCAGCTGCTGATTCTCATCTTAATTTGTTGGACAGAAACTTACGGTCTATTAAATTTCTTATTCCTGATCTAGATATTAATCTCTGGCACCGTCGTTCAATTAGTTCATTATGTATGTTGCATAAGATTTTTCACAACTCTGACCATCCTTTACATTCAGATCTCCCTGGACAATTCTATCCTGTTCGTAATACTAG
>NC_090733.1:15998899-16006399 GCF_036898095.1 Palaemon carinicauda | reverse complement strand
GGGATTCGAGGCACTGTAAATCTAGTCGTAATATTTTGAAGTTTTAACATTGTTTTTCCAATGTTAGATATAATGTATACCAGCTGTTGGCGGATGAATTAATTTTCTTATTATTCTTTTTCTTTATAATAAAAAAATCTTGCAACCTGAAAACGTTTTCAAGGAGCCCACCTGCACAAACAAACAAACAAACAACAACGAACAATAAATACAGCTGTTGCTAGTCAACTGCAACCAAAGGCTTCCGAAATATCCTTATTCATGTCGGGGTTTGGCCGGTATTCATCAACATCTGGTCAACTGTGAACTGATAATAATGGTAGACTTTCTTCTTAACGCTCATAGCATACCAACCTAGTTTGGATGGTCTTGACTAGTAGAGCTTTGCTATGCTGATCATGCCAATACACAATCCTTTCACAACGTTAAGGTATGCCCACTTACACATGCACACACACACAGTATATATGTATATATATATATATATATATATATATATATATATATATATATATATATATATATATATATATATATATATATATATATATATATCCATCATTTACTTAAAAACTCATTTTCCTAATGAGACAAGCATTACTTAAGATCTTTTCTCTCCTTATATTTCAAGAATGAACAGCTGGAAATCTTTTTGTTGTCGAAGACACTCTCCTCTAGGCCTGCTGTGACTCATTTTAATCTCCCTTTGACTCGTACAGAATGTCAAGCTATCACAGAGATCTCACAGATGAAAGAAAAACTCGAAATATGAATGAAAAACTTCCTCACCCACCACCAAAGGAACACTCGCGTTCAAAGTCAAAATTTTTGTTTCTCAACAAGAGGCTTATAGCTCGCTTTCATCTTCTGACAAGTGAGTACTATTTTGGTATGGGTGTGGAAATATTTGAATGGGGGAATCTAACTAATCGTTTATTCAATCACTTGTTAAACATTTATTTAATCTTGACTATTAAAAGTTCATCATTGACTGTTAGAAAACAGATACATATGTAAATTGTGCCACTAAGGAAGTATGGATATACCAGAAGTTAGCTGACATTAAGCTTACGTATTTTTACTTAGAATTCATGATATCCAGCATCTGTTTTTTAGTTTCAAGTTTCCCTTTAGATTTTTAACAGCTCTTATATATTTAATTCAGTCTAACTTCTATTTTACAGACGTCGATTATCTGATGTTTAAATTGATAATCATGTTATTTTTCTTCGGTTTTAAACTATGGTGATAAGATATGAAGAGGGGAATTTCACATGCAGAGATTTATTCCAGATTTAATGTTGTATTGCTCACCAAAAAAAATCAAGGTTTCAAATTGCCTTTCTATTAGCAAAATCTTATATATATATATATATATATATATATATATATATATATATATATATATATATATATATATATATATATATATATATATATATATATATATATATATATATATATATATATATATATATATATATATATATATATATATATATATGCCTCCTACGGATGTGTTGATGCAAGTGCCTCGGTTAGATTACGTTAGTCGTCTCTATCTTAAACTTTTAATTCAATAGTTTTCCATTCATCATCTCCCACTTCGCGGTTCATAGTCTTCAGCCATGTAGGCCTGGGTCTTCCAATTCTTTTAGTGCCTTTGGATCCCAGCTGAACTTTTGGTGAACTAATATCTCTTGGGGAGTGCGAAAAGTATGCCCAAACCTTCTCCATCTACCCCTCATCATGATCTCATCCAAAATGGCACTCGAGCAATCTCCCTTATAGTTTCATTTCGAATCCTGTCCTACCATTCAACTCCCAATATCCTTCTTGTGGGCTTTGTTCTCAAAAATACTAAATCTATTGGAGATTGTTTCATTTTCATACCATGATTCATGTCCATAGGGGAACACCGATCTTACTCAACTGTTATAAAGTCTGATTTATATACGTAATTTCAGGCGGTTTGTTTTCCAAATATTACTTGACCTAGCCGTTGTCTGATTTGATTTTATCAAAGTTTCACCAAACTCTAATACCGAAGACCCTGTATTGGAGATATAGTTCCTAAATACTTAACTCATTCAACCCAATTAATCATTTCTCTTTCCAATGATATCTCTTCTTCCATTGCATACTCCGTTCTCATCATCTCTGTTTTTCTTCTATTTATCTTCAACCCAACCTCCTGTGATATTTCATGCATTCTGGTAAGCAAGCATTACAAATCCTGTGGTGTTCTACTAACAGAGACTGCATCATCAGCATACTCAAGGTCTACTAAATTCCTATTACCAATCCAGTCAAATCTTTCTCTACCATCTCTGACTGTTCTACGCATTACAAAATCAATGAGGAGTATAAAAAACATAGGAGTACTCCGATGTTTTCTGCAAATTCATTTGATAAGCATCCATTAACATTAACTTTGCACTGGCTATGCTCATGAATAGACCAAATAAAATTTGCATAATTAAGAAGAATTCCATAATAACTTAGGACTCTCCACAAAAATGGCCGGTGCACACTATCAAAGGCATTTTCAGAGTCCACAAATGTCATCAGGGATTTCTATATTCTACGCATTGCTGTACAGCATGGCTCAAAATGAAAATTTGGTCAGTGAAACCTATACATTTTCTAAATCCTACTTGTTTATCTCTCAGCTTTACATCAATCTTTCTCTCCAGTCTCTTTAGAATAAGCATACTATATATTTTCATAACAACTAACACAAGTGTTATGCTTCTGTAAGTACTGGAATGAGTCAGGTCACCTTTTTTTTTTGGCTATTCTCACCAACACTTCTAACTCCCTTTCATCAGGTTTTGCCTCTTCACGCCATATTCTCAAAAATAATGTAATAAGTACTCTGGGAGTCACTTCATTTTTGGCCAGTATCATCTCGGCAGTTATTCCATCGTAGCCATGGGCTTTCCATTGCTTTAGTTTTTTTTTCAGTATAGCTTCGACATCAAAAACATTGAATTCGTTCATGGGCATATCAAGGTCTTCATCAGCTTCAGGTATATCTATCAAATTATTCTCTTCATATCTACTATTCATGAGCTCAATAAAGTGTCCCCTCCAACGTTGTATTTCTTCATCTTCTGTTGCTATATGAGAGCCATCTCTCTTTTTTTATGGATATATGTTTCTTCTTCTTTGCCCCAGGTGAAATTTTATTGATAATTCTGTTTCAGAAACTCTCTCCAATCATTTCATTCTTTTCTTTAGACAACCCTGTCAATACTGGAATATTTAGCATGATAAACCTTTTAATTTTCATTACTTCCTCGAAAACTTTCAACATTCAATTACTGTTTTGGTCTACTTTTTAATAGTATCCCAAGTATCATTTGATATCTATGGCTTTCTCCTTGTAATTGTGTGTCCTAAGACTTCGCTACCAACTGACTGATATATGTTCTTAATATCACACCATCCTTCATTGATTGTCTGTTCTCTTGAAGTTTCTAAGACGCCAAATAGATTCCTAAATTCAATTGCAATTTTTTCTTTGTGCGATTCTTCTAAAAGCTTAGTTGCATCAAACCTATGTATTCTGTCCTTCTTTCTGTCAGGAGCTCTCTGTTTTAATTTCAGTATGGCAATGAGGAGCATGTGATCACTAGCAATATCTGCACTTCTATACCTTTTTACATTTCTTAGAGTTCTCCTCTCTTTATTAATGGCAGTGTGATCTATCTGATTTTTGCAATGGCCACATGGTGAAGTCCATGTATACTTGTGGATGTTGTTTTGTTGAAAAAGAGTGCATCTAATGACAAGATTTTTGCTGAACAAAAACTTGCGAAATGTTCTCTAGTTTCATTTGCAACTTTGCCAAGACCCTCAGCACCTATCAAATTCTTTATCACTTGATTATATTCTTCCAACTTTAGCACTGAAGTTGCCAGTCAAAATTTTCATATATCTCTCAGGGATTTCATCTATTACCTTCTGCAGTTATTCATAGTATTCATCCTTCTTGTTTTTTTTTTTTTTTTTTTTTTTTTTCAGGGGAGTCATTTGTTGGGGCATAGCAAACTATAATACTCATATTGCCATACTTTGATTTAATCTTGCTAGTAACAATATACTATTCACAGCTCTCCACTAGGTTAATGCCTTTTGTATTCTTGGTGTCATCATCATTCCTACAACTTCTGTTCCAACTCCATCTGATTTTACTAAATCCATCGATCTAGCCCAAGATATATAATCTGCAACCACGTTATCTTTACCAGATATATGTTTTACATTGATACAATGCAGTTGCAAACATAATGACCACCTAGTTAACCTTTTTACTATTTTTCCTCTTGTTCAAAAAAGTTAAAGGATTAAGTTCTGAATACAATATAATTTCTTCATTTTGTAGTCGAGTTACATAAATTCCCACCTTCCTTATCGCTCTGACTAACACTAACATTTCCTTTTCAACTGTCGAGTTGACTCTTTGCTGCTTCCACGACATAACACACACAGGATAAAGAATTCCTTCATTGTCTTCTTGCAATAAGACAGCTCCAATCCAGTTACCCGACTCATCCATTTGGATAAGGAATTTCTCAGTGAAATTTTGTGCTTGAATATCAGTTTTGAAGTCAATATGGCCTTCCTCCGATTTTTCCTTTTTCCTGGTATCTCAATAATGTAGGTTCGGTCACAGCTCTCCCAAGAACTCTGGAATGATTCTTGGAACTTGTGGGCGAAAGGGCATCTTCTTTCCGATATGTAGACCAACACGTAGTCCTACCGTAACCTGTCTGTTCGTACTTTTCATACCAAACCTTTTCTTTGCTCATCCTTGCCTCATTTTCACATCTTCTATGGAAAATTTCCTTAACTTGCCGTTTCCTTTCCTCATATCCTTGACATTTTCTTCATTTGTTTCCTCTTAATCATTCCTTTTTTTCTGCCAGCATTTTCTCTGGTCGTTTAATGAAGGGTCCTAAAATCAGTCAGTTCGTATTCTTCCTACCAAACCTTTCTTCTTCTATCCTTGATTCGTAGTCTTCATGCCTCTAGGGAAAATTTTCTTATCTTGCCGATCCTTTCTCTCAAATTCTTGGCATATTCTCCTTCCATTTCCTCTCCATCCTTCCATTTTTCTGCTATCATTTTCTTTGGTCCTTTCCTGAAGGGTTCTCCTCGTACTTCCATTGGGCGTAAGGGAGCTTTCTTGATGTATTCATCAGGCTTTTCAGCCGTTTGACATAAGTGACATGCATGGCAAAACTGGCTCACGTCCTTATTCATGCCAGGCCAGTAGAAGTGTTTCATTATCTTCTCCGTCGTCTTCCTTGCCCCCATGTGTCTCGCCTTGTGTGCTATCATGATCACCTGTCTTACCAACGGTGCGGTAATTAATATCTGCCGGTATATCACAATTTGGCCTTCCCGGAGATATCGGCGGGTCTATGTTTCCTCATAAGCAACGCTTCCTTAAGATACTAATAGGATGGAGGCGGCTGTGCCTCCGTCTCATCTACCACACAATACAATTACTCGGTTAACGTTGCATCCTTCCATTGCAATCTTATCAGCCTTTTCCTACTCACTGGTCCTACTTCTAACGTTGCATTTTCTATTTCTTCAAAGTCCATTTCTCTTTTGTCTACTTATCTGCTTGTCTGTCGCTCCTTTTCGCTCGGGTTTACTCTTGATTTCTCCTCTTCCATACCATCAAGGAAATCCTCTTCTTCAGAAAAAAAATCCTGCAAGCTCATTGCTCCTTTGACTTCTTTTTCTCCTTTGTCCTCTTGTCCAATAGTCTGTCGTTCCTCTTCGCTCGGGCTTACTTGGGACTTCTCCTCTTGCGCACTATCAAGGGATTCCTCTTCTTTGTAGAACAAATCTTCTAAGCTCATTGCTCCTTCGATTTCTTATTCTTCTTCGGCAGCCACTTCCTTCTTCATACTCCTAGTCGTCACATCACTAGGAACCAGACATGGGTAGTACTCGCGTTCAGTCGTAGGACTATACCTCAGTGGTTTCTCCATTAATATGAGAGAAGGCAAAAACGACACTCCACCAACCTCATTACCCAGCTGGATGTCCACTCCTTCGACAGCCATTGAATCCTTTACTGCAAAGTCAAAAGTATCTATCACCAACTCGCATGACAGTTTTAAACGGCAAACAAGGGGTGACCTCCTCACCCCATATCCCCTTCAAAATAATTGAGTCCCCTGTGAAAGACTGCTGTACTGCCTGTGCAACCACACTATGATTGCAACCTGTTTCACGCAATATCCTTACCGGGGTTCGCTCACTCCCGTCTATTGCTGTTAACATACCTTTGTAGATATATGGTTTAAAGGTATCCATGCTCTTTGGGATATTCCTGTTTATTGTGTAAATAGTGGCTGGTTCGTTTTCCTCTCTGTCCTTTCCTGATTTTTTCTTAGTTTCGCATTCTGTGAAGTCAAATGATTTTTAATCACAAGGGCAACTGCTTTCAGTTGATTTGAAAACTTTTCTTACTGATATGGCCTCTCCTGCCACACCTAAAATAGACAATATCAACCTTCTTCACATTTTTCACAGCACTTGAAGGAGGGTGATTTGAAGTTTGTTTGATGTGGCACTATCGCATTCTGCATGGGGATAGGACCAGTGGTGCTTCCATTGCAACTGTTGAACTCTTTCCCATAGTTATTTCTGAGCTGGTTTCCATGGTTTGGTGAATACATGAAACTTGGTCGGAACGACGGTTGAAACTTCGTGCCTGAGGAGGTTTTATGACTGACAATATTATAATCTTCACTCAGCAAAGCGGCTTTATTGACTTTCATCCCCTCTCTCTCTCTCTCTCTCAAGTACGTTCGAATGTTTTCAGGAATTCGTCGTATATACTGCTCTATTATTATCAATTCTTCTAAATCAGCCTTCTCCTTTACGTTAGCAGCCTCTGTTCATCTCTTAAACCATCGTCATACCTTATAAACGTAATATAGGAGAGTAATTTCCTTGACCTTTCTGAAACTTTGGAATCTTTCATTATAATATTCAGTGGTCATGTGATACACTTGCAGCACGCTCCTTTTCACTTCTTGATACCCCATCTTCTGGTCCTAAGATAAGGATAACTGCGGCCCTTCCCAAAGAGCACACTCTGCAATAACACAGACTATTTATCTTCTGGCCGTTTCATCGCCGCTGAAACCGTTTCAAAATTATCGAAGAACTCATATGGGGATTCTTCTGTGAACCTTGGAATTAACCTCTAGGCTGCAGACACATTAAACACAGGTTTGAGCCTAGCAGGAGTCGTCTCTGTCCCTGTCTGCGCTTCCAGCTGGGCACAGGCATGCATGTATTCTAACTCCCACATATACCTCACTTCTTCCATCTCTTTTCCTTCCTGTCCTCTCTCTTTTTCTTCCTGTCTTCTCTCTTTTTCTTCCTGTCCTGTCTCTTTTTTTTCCTGTTTTGCGATTTCCCTCGATTCCATCTCTTTTGCACGTCGTCTTTCTTCTCTCTCTT
>NC_090733.1:15991399-15993899 GCF_036898095.1 Palaemon carinicauda | reverse complement strand
GAAGCGCTCCCCTTGTCAGTCACGGCCGCCCCTACAAGTTCCCAGGCAGTCCTTGTACGATGTCCTTCCTACTGTACAGGCAGCGCTGTGCGTATACAGGGAACGACGAGCGGGGAAGGGGCGAACCAGTGGCCGACATCCACGATAGCTGCAGCCCAGACGGTGAGGCAGCCCAACACCCAGCCGGCTTTGACAGCCTCCCAGGGGTGGGGTACCCGTAGCAGTGGACCTCGAAGAGGCAGGGGTCCGAGAAGTGGGGATGCAGTGAATGGCAGTTGTTGGAACTGTGGGGGAAGGGGGCACCTCCGAGCTGTATGCCCCACCGTCGAGCAGCGGCGGTGTTTTGGATGCCATGCCACAGACCACCTTCTGAACAGCTGTCCAAAAAACGGCGTCGGCTCAAGGGATCACGTTCCCCCTTCACCAACCAGAGGAAGGGGAAGACAACGCGGGAGGGGCACCAACGGTCCCGCGGGCCGTCTGTCCAAACCGCCAGTACCGAAGACAGAAGAGCCAAGGAGTCAAACGTCACCCCCTAGTGTGACGTCGGGGGAGGACAGTCAGTACCCCAGCCAGCAGTAAGGGATACCCCCGGGTCAGCGAGCGCGACTTCCCCGGGAGTGCCAGAGCGGGTTCGGGAGGTAGAGCAGCCGCCTCCCACCGCCGCTCCCACACATGCAAGCAGGAATGCGGTCCCCGTTCTTAGAGTAGAGCTGGGATCGGGTATCCAACGCGCTCTGCTTGATTCCGGGGCCAGTGTCTCGCTTATGGAAGAACATTTGGCGACGGATGCCATACAAACATCGAAGGAGTACCTGGTGTTGTACACAGCTGGGGGTCACAAACTGATGACCCGACGTATCGTTAGACAGAGATTCATCCTTCAAGGTCGAGAAGTGACCCATGCCTTCTATGTCATTCCGACATTAAATATGGGGGGATATTCCCATTATCCTGGGAATCGATTTCATCAAGGAGAAACAAATGACAATACGGGCCCCGATGGAAAGGGGCTGGAAGTGAGGTGGAAAGTGGGATCAGGAGAAGAGACAGAGATACCAGTTATGGGGGAAACTCGGCCACAAGTCAGGGTCGCCCTCACTGCTAAGGGGACAGCAGGGCGGTTCCTGCCGGGCCGGAGGCAGGTGAATCAATCCCCCCCTCCTCCCTCTACTCCCTATCAGTGGCACCCGCACCGGAAATGCGCGAAGGTGACCTCGTATACGTGAAACCACATCAAAAGTGGCAGGATTTCATGTATCCAGGGGTCTCCACCGTTACCGAAGGAAAGGTTGAATTCCCTTTATGAATGTAAGTACCCAGTGGTTCCGCTTAGGCACTGAGTCGGTCTGCGACCTTGAGTTATGTTCATTTGTGACAGCCGAACGGACACTGGCGACCTTGTCTTTCCATGGTCAAGGTCCCGGTCCGGAAAGGCCGAGAAAGCTCCGTCAAACAGCTATTGGAGCGACACCAATTAATTGTTATAAGAGAGTAGGAGATATTGTAGAGAATTTTGAGGACGTAAATGCAGTGGGAGATGAAACCCCAGGGAGAATTACTAAGTTTCCATTTAAACATCGAGACTGGCAGCCACCCCCCAATTCGTTCTAAACCTTATAGGACTCCCGTCTGTCATGTAGAGGCAATTGAAAGAGAAATAAATAAATTAAAAGAGCAAGGTACGATTCGAGAAAGCGAGTCCCCCTGGGCTTCTCCAATTGTAATGGTTCGTAAGAAGGATGGTTCTTTTCGATTATGCGTAGATTATAGGAGGATAAATGCTGTTACCAAGGATAATGCATACCCTTTGCCCTCTATCGAGGAACTGTTACTTAAAGTCAGGGAAAGCAGGTTTTTTTCTACTTTAGATTTAAAGTCCGGATATCACCAAATTCCCTTAGCTGAGAGAGTAAAGAAAAGACGGCCTTTATAGCAAATGATCAGTTGCTTGAGTATAATTATCTCCCTTTCGGATTAAAGAATGCTCCTGCCCATTTTTCTCGTGTGATGATGTCTGTATTAGCTTCATTGCTAGGACATAGTGTTTTTGTCTATTTGGATGATATAATTGTAATTGGGGCTACGGCAAACGAGCATGAAAAAAATCTTATACAAGTGTTAGAAGCTTTGAGACGTCAGGGGATGAAGATTAATTTAGACAAATGTAAATTTTTTCAACAAGAGGTAGATATTTTTGGGGGCACATAGTAACCCCCGAAGGCCTAAGGCCTTGTGCCGATAAAGTAGCTGCAATCAAGGAATTCCCAGAGCCAAGAAACGCTAAGGAAGTAGCCAGTTTTCTCGGGCTCGCTGGCTATTACCGTAAGTTTATACAGAACTTCGGTCACATAGCACGACCGCTAGATTCATTGAGGAAGCGGCCTGAATTTCAGTGGGGAGAAAGAGAAAAAACTGCTTTTCAGACATTAAAGAATGCACTCACGAGCGACGAACTTCTGGCTTATCCAAGGTTCGATCGGCCATTTTCAGTAACGAC
>NC_090733.1:15982623-15990899 GCF_036898095.1 Palaemon carinicauda | reverse complement strand
CAGTCGCAATCGGGAACAGGGCCTCGGCTCCGAGTAACTGGGCCTTCATACACTCTCTCATTCGCTTCTTCTTTAGCACAATCATTCGCTACATTAACACTATTCCTATCTAAATTCCTCTCTTCTAATATATCATGTACTATCCCATCTACCTCACTATCATCTGGCCCTAAAATCTCACTTATTTCGGTCAACAATTCATCCATTTCATCAAAACCATTTTCTACTTCAATAAAAGATTCATTCATACTATTTATCATTCTCCTATCTCTCATTCTTGCGTTATCCATTCTTGCTTTTACATCATCTAATGAAAAGCCACCCACACTATAGGTATCATTCATACTCAGCCACGATTCATCTGTGTTAATACATTTATCTTCCACACTCACAAGTACATTTACACCTTTGTCATGCATATTCAGATTCTTACCTATACCCATAAATTTCCCTTGCACTTTCTCCTCACTTAAAACTTTCCAACGCCTCTTTTTTCTATATTCAACTAACACTAATTGTTTATTTTCCAGCCCTAACTTCTCATGCATACTAGATTCATACTTGCTCATTTCCAACCAATTATTCATCCCATCTACAACCATTGATCCTATTCCTTCCACACACACAGGAGGACTCACCCAGTTGAACCCTCTCACACTCTAGTTTCCCGAACATCCTGGCTGAATTAATCCCTTCCTCCTACATACTCTAGCTATATGCCCATCTGCACCACATTCAGTACACTTACCCCCGCGGCTCCTTGCACATTCTAGCATAATGACCATCCTTACCACAATTACCACAAATCACATTCATACGATTACTCCTACATCCACTTGCTACATGCCCAGTCATACCACACCGATAACACTTAACCACTTTCTCTTTCTTACAGTTGCTAATACGATGCCCTGTCTCGCCACACCCGAAACATGCTCCTAATGCCCATCTACACTCATTTTTTTTATGTCCTACCTTCCCACACCTATAACACCTCTCTTCACGGATACCACTACCTAACCTAACTTGCTGCGTACTAGCACTTCTATCTCTCCAAACTTGATTTCCCTGTCTAAACCTGTCATTTCTCGGCATGGGTATTCCTACATTACTCACCCTAACACTTCTATCTATTACGCTATCAGCTACCCTCATTGGCCCTCTCATAACAGCATCTCTAAAACTGCCAAATTCTGGCACACTTTCCTCCATTCCAGTTCTTACACTCACAGATTTATTCTCTTCCATACACCTATCTAACTCGTAATCCTCAACTATCTCTAAAATATCATCCCAAGTCACTCTCTCTCTAGTCCACCTCATTTTCTCCTTCCGTTTCAAATTAATAAACTCAAACACACTCTCTGGTACGGTACCCAAAAGCTTCATTAGTTCCTTATTTTCATTTATTCCTTTGTCCCCATACTTCTTTCTAACCAATGTTTCTAACTGACATACATACGTCGAGATTGCTTCACCCACCTTCATTCGTGCTTCATCAAAATCATTTTTTCGCTTATACCTAACACTACCTTTCATACGTTTTACCTGTTCAATTATCCTCTTCTTTACACTTTCATATTCAACCTCTCCTACACTCATTATCACCCCATACATAGTCAACAAATATCCTGACAAAAATTCTCCCAACTCCCTAGCCCAAACTCTCTTACTATCCCCATATTTACCCTGACAAAACTTTTCATATTCCCTAAAGAAGTCAAATACATCCCTACTGCTATGTTCATTAAAACTTTCACACCTAGGTACCTCTCTCATAAACACTGTCTTACAAACTTCCTCTACTTCATTCTCACTACTATTTTCACTGTCTACTCCCATCTTGTTGCCTTCTTCTTCATTAAAATACAGTGAATCTAATTCAACACTCAAAGTCTTATCTTTAACTATTCCCTTCTTACCCTTTTTCTTACTAACCACCTTCACCCATTCATGATCATCCTCACTCACACCCTGACCTTTCTTCCTTTCTTTCTTCACATTATCTTTACCTTTCTTCTCAGTCTTCCTATCACCCTTCGTTCCAATCTTACTATGTCTAAGCCCTTTACTTTCAATATCACTATCACTACCTTCCCCATTATCACTTACACTATCCTCTTCCACCATCAACACGTTACCAGAAGCAGAAGCCACTCCTCCGACTGCACCTTCACCCATGACAGTTTTCATCATCCCCATTACTTGCCCTACCATTGCTTCCATTCGTTTCTCATTTTCTCGCATCCTCATCTCAACACCCTCTTCCACTCTCTCTACAGTTCCCTTCAACTCCCTAAGCTCCTTCTGCATTGCCTCATTCTCCCAGTGCAACCTCTCATTCTCTACTAGCAACCTCTCCTCACGCTCCTTACTCAGCCGCAATTCTTCCTTCAAAACCCTTAATTGCTCCTCCATTTTTCATCAACCTTAATCCTAAGTCCGTCCTTCGTCCAACAGTCCAGCTTCCTATCCCACATCGGCAGTCCCTGTTCGGGCGCCAAAATAATGTGGCGGGATGTTACAAAAACAACCCCCACACCCTTGAATCACACGAAACAGACAAATGTCTCCTCAATACAATCTTTCCCCTTACGTTATCAGCAGCGGGACTCTTGGACAAAAGGACCAAAATCAAAACAAAACATAACCTTAAAACTATATTTCTTAATATTAAAACAATCACTAACCATCCACATTCGAATTATCAACACTTAAAACTAATCAAAAACTTAACACAAAATAATACAATATAATAACCAAAAGCACCATTCATATACCCCGCAAAACCCTAACAGACTTAAAATTTTCCCAAAACCAATATTTGTTTGTGTGGACGTCTTCGTCCACACAAGGGCCAACAGTCCATTTACAGCCCAACCACAGCTCTCTAGCTACCGTAACGCTGACAAATGTTATTTCATAATTGCATTAATCATCATCATCATCATCATCACAATCCTTATTATCAGTGATCCAAACGGAAAATCCTTCAAACGGGCTGGGTCATTAGGGCATCAAAATCAAGAAAATCGGTCAGTGCAATCAAATCCTAATCCTAATCGTAGTCCAGGTCATCAACGGTTGCGTAATCCAAGAGCAGTCTTAATGCAATCTAATACAAGCCAGGTCGTCAACAATATATCCACTTCCAAAAATTTAAGTCTCTCCAAAGGAGGAATCACGGCCTGCCAACATAAAAAAGAAAAACACTTATGAACATTCCTAACTAACTGAACTATCGCACTATAATCAAAGATAAATAATAAACTGTTCCTATCATTCACAATCATGACAAGCAAAGATAAACAAAACTGTACTTACTTTTTAAATAAATAAACACTTCCACGCTGGTCGAAAAATATAGACGTACATCCGGCGTTCACACAAATGCCTTAAGCTGCAGTCAAATAAGAAAGCATTCGCTCCGAAACATTCACCACTGTCGTAACCTAACTAAAAAAAATGTAAACAACAACCTCAAATATACCGACAGTCTTTCCCACTACAAACAATCATTCGCTAACTACCAATCGTTCTTCAGCGCGCACCGCGGACACACAAACACACACACAAACACATACTCTCTCGCCGCGATCTAGCAAAACTAAAGCAAAGGAAATTCTCTCTCTCTCTCTCTCTCTCTCTCTCTCTCTCTCTCTCTCTCTCCTCTCTCTCCTCTCTCTCTCTCTTGACAAAACTAAAATAAATAAACACCCTCTCTTGCGATTTAACAAAACTTAAGTAAATAAACACACCCTCACTCTCTCTCTCTCTCTCTTATTAATGACAAAGCTAAAGCAAATAAATATCTCGATTTATCAATGCTAAAACAACTCTCTCTCTCTCTCTCTCTCTCTCTCTCTCTCTCTCTCTCTCTCTCTCTCTCTCTCTCTCTCTCTCTCTCTCTCTCTCTCTCGATTTGGCAAAATAAAAAATAAATTAAAATAAAACTAATCCTCCACATGGCGGCTAATTTTTTTTTTATATATGGCTTGTAAATCTTTTTGCATATAAATGCATTAACTTTGTACATTTCATGTCAAATATTCAAATTGTTATCAGAAGTTTCGTTTTTGAAACAAGACTCTATGATGTTTCTATCCAATAAGTTTTTTGAATGAACCAATCTCTTTGCACTTGATCGATTATTATTGTGATATTTATCTGTAACGTGGGCAAAAATTGCATTACTATCTTGAGCATATCTGACCTTTTTCTCATATTCAATTCTCTTTTCAACGTCTTTATTAGTTTGACCAGTATAGAATTTCTCAGATGAACTACTTGGAATACGATATACACATCCCTGATAATTTCTTGGAATTATTTATTAGGGCAGTATTTTATTGTATTGCTATTCTTGAATGCTATATTAACATATATATTTCTTTAACATTTGAGGAATTTCTTTAAAGGAGTTACTCTTGGGTAGAACGAGTAGGTTTGGTGTTTTATAGTTTTCCATGGTATCATAATTGAAAAAGATATTTTTTGCTATTCTTAGTGGAAAATATAATACAATTTCAAGGTTACTTCAGTTTTTTACCTATTGTCCAAATCTCATTTAATTCATCATCAATATCTTCAGGGCTACAAACACAGAAGTATAAAAGTAAATAGAGATTTCATAATTCTGTTACTTTGATTTGAATAGTAATGGACATATGCCAAGATATTAGTTGGCTATCTATACGTACTAAACTTGAGTCTATTTTTTCAACTGTGTGTACGACCGTCCCCCCCCCCCCCAAAAAAAAAATGGCAAGATAAAATTATTCTCCAGCCCCACAATGAAATTTATTGACGGTACCAAGCTATTCAATCTAAAAAAAAAAAATTGTAAATTTTCAATCCCTGGCCACACATATTATTTCATCAATAAAACTAAAAGATTAAACATTATTAGATATAATATTAGTTAAGATTCTACTTTGAAAAAAAAAAAATCCATATATAATTTGCTAAGTACTGGAGATACGGGGTTTCCCATGACCATACCAAATGCATAAATATTTCAATGAATTCATATTTCCAATCTTTTGTACAGAGTTTAATTAATTTCATTAAGGTATGGTTTGAAAATGGTAAATTCAATTGCTCATTATCTAAGGTTTCAGATAGAAATTCCAACACGTTATCAATAGGTACTATAATGAATAGTGGAAGTACATAAAAACTGACAATCCTTGAAGTCTTGTTACTCTGTACATTATTCAATCTCTTAATCAGGTCTACATTATATCTTACATTTGAATCTGATATAGTGCCAACTAAAGGGTTGATGAAATTCACAAGATACTTAGATAATATATGTTTTGGAACCCACAGAACTAATTGTTGGCCTAACTGTCATTTACAGTAACGGTACCAGGCACATGGCTAGTGAGAGTTGTACATCTCCCAGAAAACACCTGAGAACATAGCCACAGTGGATGTTTTTGAAGTTCTGTATTATTCTATAAATCTCGCAATGTATGTTCGTACGGTTATTATATCATACAGAATGTAAAGAAACCTTGTTCAATAAATCATCTCTGAAGAGATAACAGGAAATTAGTCAAGACTTAATCCTATATTTCCTACTTAATTTTCACTGTGGTTCTTTTGCATTTGAGCATCATGTTTTCTTGTGATTTTTTCCGCACACACACAAGTATATATATATATATATATATATATATATATATATATATATATATATATATATATATATATATATATATATGTATATATATATATATATATATATATATATATATATATATATATATATATATATATATATATACATATAAAAATATATAAATATATATATATATATATATATATATATATATATATATATATATAAAGAAATATATATATATATATATATATATATATATATATATATATATATATATTTATATAGATATATATATATATATATATATATATATATATATATATATATATATATATATATATATATATATAGACATATATATATATATATATATATATATATATATATATGTCTATATATATATATATATATATATATATATATATATATATATATATATATATATATATATATATATATATATATATATATATATATATATATATGTACATATGTTTATATTATATAATTATGTATATATATATATATATATATATATATATATATATATATATATATATATATATATACATATATATATATATATGCATCTCTATATATTTTTTTATAAAAAATATATATATATATATATATATATATATATATATATATATATACATATATATATATATATATAATATATATATATATATATATATATATATATATATATATATATACATATATATATATATATATATATATATATATATATATATATATATATATATATATATATATATATATATATATATATATATATATATATATATATATAGGTGTGTGTGTGTGTTTATGTATGTATGTGGGGGAAGGTATTTAGATTTTTACATTCTGATTTAGATATGGTTATACCGTAGTTCATCAATTAGTATGGTTCCCCTGGAGCGCTATTGTAATGGAATTCTAATGATATTTACATATTTCACAAGAACTGAATCAGGTGGTTCGTTAAACACATTTTCTTCCAATTTCGTTTCACAAAAAGAAGGTTTTTTTTTCCGGGTATGCCAACGAAATTTCTTTCTCTCTAGTGGCTTCTAGGTTTACAAAGTAGTTTTCATCTCTGACAAACGTGTAAAGTATCCGTTTATTCATATTTATATTGGAGAGAGAGAGAGAGAGAGAGAGAGAGAGAGAGAGAGAGAGAGAGAGAGAGAGAGAGAGAGAGAGAGAGAAAGATGAAAGCAATATTGCTTTCCTGTTGTGTATAAGTCATGAATTATTCGAGATTGTTGAGTCTGCAATTTCATATAATATGTTCCCCTTGGAAGTAGTAGTGTTTGCCCTGTCATATTGGTGTAAGAATACTACCACCATACTTCCTATTTTTTTTTTTTTTTTTTTTTTTTTTTTTGGCAGAGCTAAGCCCACTGCAAATATCTGTGGAAACTGCTGCCTTTCAGGTGGCCCATTTAGTCAAAGGCTGGATCCAACACAAATATCTGGCGTTAATGACTGCAAAGGGCTTGAGATCGCAAAAACCCTTTGCCAAATTACGAACCATGCCTGATGATAATAGAAATATGGATCCGGCTGGGGGTGTCCCCTGTAAGCAACGTGCGTCTTGATCCCCCTACTGGCCTGATAAACGCACAAGGGCTACTAAATGGTTCATGACTGCGGCCAAAGAATCTATTGAGATAACGGGAAATCATAGCGGGTACTTTAAATATTGGTACACTAACAGGAAGATTGAGGAAGATAGTGGCCGTGATGGAGAGGAGAAAGATAAATGTTTTGTGTCTGGTGGAGACTAGATGGAAAGGAAATTGAACTAAATGGATGGGAAATGTATATGAACTCTATTACAGCCCGGTCATCAGATGGGAGAAATGGAGTTGGGTTATAATAAAAAATAACTAGAAAGAAAAAATGATAAAAGTAAAGAGAATAAACGATAGGGTTTTAAAGATCCCAAGAATTATAGGGGGTCAGATAATAAATATAATCTTAGCATATGCCCCTCAGATGTGTTGTCAAAATCAAGTATAGAATATTTAAACAACAATTTAAAGATTATATTAGAACAGTGAAAGTGGAAGAGAAGGTAATCATAGGACCAGACATAAATCTCAGAGTGAGGAGAAGGGATGTAGGTACATTGACGCCAGGAGATTAAAAAACCGAGGATTAGGACTATGTATTGGAGATGACTCAGGGTTTTGAATTGGAATGTATAAACACCTGGTTTCAAAAGCTGGATTAACATCAGATAGCAGGTAAAATTAGAGTAGCTTAAAGACAAATAGATTACACATTGATTAGAACAGACAAGAAAAGTGTGATGAACTATAAAGGGATTTTGGGGAGGCATAGGTTAAACAACATAGATTGGTTGTGATAGATTTTTGAATGAGAGGTAAAAACTTCAGAAGAAAAAGATGATATCTAGAATTAATGTTTGGGACCTTAAGTAAAGTAAAACCCCCAATTAAAGGAGAAAATTGTGATCAATTAGGACGATTGTGGGTGAGAGAGAGAGAGAGAGAGAGAGAGAGAGAGAGAGAGAGAGAGAGAGAGAGAGAGAGAGAGAGAGAGAGTGGGGGGGGGGGCGCTGTAAAGGTTGAACTTAGAGAATGGACAGGGTAACAGAGTGGAGATTATC
>NC_090733.1:15965123-15967623 GCF_036898095.1 Palaemon carinicauda | reverse complement strand
AAGGAGTGCCCCATTTTTGGAGAAGACTTATGTTCTCCATGGTGCCGTTTTTAATTACTTCCTTAATGACCTCGTGTGGGAAGAGGTCTTTACCCTAGATGTTGGAAGATATTAGCTTCATTGTTTTGTGTTTCACTGTTGCAGCAGCGAACACAAACTCTCTACATGCTCTCCTAGCCTTCACAAAGGCGTAGAGGTCCTTTAGCAAGGTAAACATATGCATTTTGGCTATGACCATGAGCATGTCTAGGGTGTTTTCGTAGGTTGAACACAACTCTACGTAGTTTTGTAGAGAAAGGGATGTCGCAAGTCTCTCCTTTGACTCGTGCTCATTAAACAAGAGCAAATCGGAATATTTAGGGAGACATACATTGAATTGTCGACTTGCGACATCCTTGTCTAATTTTCCTACTGAAAATGTCAAATGGACTTCCTTCCAATCCTTTTCCTGTCCGGGAAAAGCTGGTGACAAAGGCTTGCACTCATCGAGTGTGGGAAATGGCTTACCCGCCTCTACAGCTTCAACAACAGAAGTAAATGCCTTCCCCAAAAAGGGGAATGAGAGTGAAGTAGGAGCAAGAAAGGAAGGGTGTCTGTTATTCAGAGAGAATACCTTCGTTTCTGAATAACCCGCCCTTTTCAGACTGCCTGAGAGGATAGTCTGTGCCTTATCATGGTCAAGAATCATGACCTCCTTTGGTTCCGTTCCTTTTTCTGATTTTGGTTCGTACTTCAGTCGGACCTAACAACTAGAGAAAGCATCTAAGCTTGGCCAAAATTGAATTTTGTCCAAAGGAACCGCACCTATTTTCTTTGAGATGAAGTGATTGCCATTTGAAATCGACATCTGCTCCGCGAACCTCCAAGGATTGGTTATGGAGCATGTTGGAAGGTCTTGATTCATGGGTGGGTTGACTGACCCCTGGGAAGCTACAAGAGAAGCTTTACGAGGCTCTATCTTAAGTTTTACTTCCTGCTTTCCGTTTTGTTTACGAAAGCTCTCTATCTGATTTTTCAGTTGGATACATCATTGTACCACATTATCCAATAGAGGGGTAGAAGACGAAGATGTTGACATCGATGGCTCTATAGCTGGCATAGGCGGAGGAAATTCCGACACAACATTTATCTCTTCTACCCTGGGGCACATTTTGCCCTCAATTCCAAAGGTTTTCTGGCCATCAGGGGATGTAGTTGGCACCTGAGACACTAATATATCCTCGCTTGCCTTCAGAAATAGTAGCTTACGCATCCTATCATTAGGTAGGAAAGGTCCCGGAGAGATCTTTTGGAAGCCTCTCACCCAGTTGCATAATTTATATTGAGCTGTATCCCTAGTTTTCGTAGACTTGGGATTTTCAAAACCTTCAGACATTAATGTCCGACATATATTGCAAAACTGTGAGTTCCAATAATGTAGGGATCCGGAAATAATATTGCAGGGGGCATGCAACCTGCAAGTATTATGACCGTAAAAGTACTTACTCTTTGCCTTGCAGAGGACTGCAGCACAAGATATCTGGTGTTCCTCCTGTAAAGAAAGGAAAACCAAATGAGTATACAAGGGATTATTTCTTTGATAATCAACATGTAAATGTCATACACAACAGAATAGCTTAAGATAGTAAGCTATAAAGGGATAGTAGGAGATACATACCTGTGTACCCCTGCGAGCAAATGCTGCTACCTCCCCTCAGTATTAACTACATGGAGCTTTCTCTATTGAGAAACTCCAAGTTGAAAGGCTCTTACTCCCAGGGGTAGAGAAGTATCAAATCACTGTCCCAGAATAAAGTTAATACTGTGGGGTCAGGATGACTGATTCTAGATCAGACTATTGAAGAAAATATTCATTCAATATACGAGCGGTATCAGCAGAATGCTCGCACAAGGATACCCAGGGTATGTTAGAAATTACTACTGTATAATGGTACAGTAGTTTTCTAATTGCAGTGAGTCTATATTGCAATTAACTGGCTACTGTACCTTATGTACTGTAGTCTAGTCATTATGCTGCCTTCATAGTAGCATATGACAGTACGGTCCATCTAGCACATAGCCAGCTGGACTAGGAAAAAATAAAGACATATTTGTATATACCACTCAGCCCATTTGCTGTAGTCTTCCTACTATATTAAAATATAAGAGTGTCCTGATCAGGGAGACTCAAGGATAAATGCTCTACCCTTTAAGGGTTAGGAGTGTATTATTCTTGCCTTGAAGTATTTAATATAGTAGGGTAATCCTAAACTGATTTCTAATCAGGATATTCAAGAAATCATATTCAATCAATATAGGATTAGGCTTAGCAAATGCCCGAGTTGGATATGCAAAATAAATGGGAAATAACTACTAGTATAAGATATATAGTAGTTTTCTATCTGCAGTATATTCTATACTGAGATATACTGGCTATCTGTATAACCTATACAGTAGTTCAGGCAGCATGGTGCCGGTCTAGCTAGGTCTTGCTGGCATACCCGGCAGTGCTAGTTAGAGA
>NC_090733.1:15945123-15957623 GCF_036898095.1 Palaemon carinicauda | reverse complement strand
TCCCGGCCGGACACAAGCTCTTGTCTTTGTGTGATTTCGCTTGGGGCTCTGATCCCGAGGTCGTTAAGAGAATCCAGACATTAATGTATCAAAAAAATATATGGCTTATTTGAATATGAAAAACACGTCTAAATGTGCCTAATGTATCATTAATTGAATGCCAAGTAACAAACTACCAATTGGCTACGATGGTGAAGATGGGTTAATTTCAATTCTAAGTACAAAACACCTTAATTCGATAGGTATAAGTACAGAAGAATTGTCATTGACTTTTATCTTTCTTCATGGCCAAGTGGTTTAGTCACTGTCTGTACAAGCTTGCCGACCAGGATTCGATTCCCGGCCGGACACAAGCTCTTGTCTTTGTGTGATTTCGTTTTGGGCTCTGATCCCGAGGTCGTTAAGAGAATCCAGACATTAATGTATCAAAAATATACATGGCTTATTTGAATATGAAAAACACGTTTAAATGTGCAAAATGTATCGTTAATTGAATGCCAAGTAACAAACTACCAATTGGCAACGATGGTGAAGATGGGTTGATTTCAATTCTAAGTACAAAACACCTGAATTCGACAGTTTTAAGTACGGAAGAATTGTCATTGACTTTAATCTTTCTTCGTGGCCAAGAGATTTAGTCACTGTCTGTACATGCTTGCTGACCAGGGTTCGATTCCCGGCCGGACACAAGCTCTTGTCTTTGTGTGATTTCGCCTAGGGCTCTGATCCCGAGGTCGTTAAGAGAATCCAGACATTAATGTATCAAAAATATATATGGCTTATTTGAATGTGAAAAACACGTAAAAATGTGCAAAATGTATCATTAATTGAATGCCAAGTAACAAACTACCAATTGGCTACGATGGTGAAAATGGGTTGATTTCAATTCTAAGTACAAAACACCTGAATTCGACAGGTATAAGTACAGAAGAATTGTCATTGACTTTTATCTTTCTTCATGGCCAAGTGGTTTAGTCACTGTCTGTACAAGCTTGCCGACCAGGATTCGATTCCCGGCCGGACACAAGCTCTTGTCTTTGTGTGATTTTGTTTGGGGCTCTGATCGTGAGGTCATTAAGAGAATCCAGACATTAAAGTATCAAAAATATATATGGCTTATATGAATATGAAAAACACGTCTAAATGTGCAAAATGTATCGTTCATTGAATGCCAAGTAACAAACTATCAATTGGCTACGATGGTGAAGATGGGTTGATTTCAATTCTAAGTACAAAACAATTGAATTCGACAGGTATAAGTACAGAAGAATTGTCATTGACTTTTATCTTCCTTCGTGGCCAAGTGGTTTAGTCACTGTCTGTACAAGCTTGCCGACCAGGGTTCGATTCCCGGCCGGACACAAGCTCTTGTTTTTGTGTGATTTCGCCTGGGGCTCTGATCCCGAGGTCGTTAAGAGAATCCAGACATTAATGTATTCAAAATATATATGGCTTATTTGGATATATATATATATAATGCATATATATATATATATATATATATATATATATATATATATATATATATATATATATATATATATATATATATATATATATATATATATATATATATATATATATATATATATATATATATATATATATATTAGAGTCATTGAATGGAAAATGAAGACTTGATAAGAGCTAGTACATTCATCAGTTAGGGACATCAACAGAATCGACAGTTAACAAGATAAATCTCACTTTCAAATATTGATTGTTATACTTTCTCAAACTTATATACGCAGCTTTCATGATTTCTTCACGCACACACATATACACACTCAAACACGCACATACACACTCTTGACGGATTCCAGTAATTACAAGGGCATCACACTTACGTCAGTTGTCATAAAAATATATAGTATGATCATTCTTAGTGAAACTAGAGATAAATTGATGAAAAGCTGAGAGATGGACATGCAGGATTCAGAAAAGATAAAAAATTGTCAGACCTAATTTAATTTTCAAGACATTTGGTACACCAATATGAAGTATATAGATATCAACTTTTTATGATATATGTGCATTATAAAAAAGCCTTTGATACTCCTCCTGCCATTTATTATTGTGTTCCTCTTATATATGTAAATTGGATTGAGTCTGTTTATAAGTACAGCAAGGGTATAGGTAATGTTAATGGAGTCCTATCAAATGAATTTCCATTGAACAGTAGAGTACTCCAAGGGGGTATTCTGTCACCTACTGTGTATTTCACGGACCATGACACCCTCTTTTTTTAATATAACTAATGAACTAAGCTTCTGATTAATGTGAAACTGAAACCACCAGAGTTTGAGACTCCGACCTAATTAAGAAAAATGGATTCAAGCATCTACTCCGCAGTATTGTCTTACTTTATATAGAGAAATATCATCTAAATTCTGTGGTTATGGCGAGAACGGAAATTAAGACCTGGCAACTAGGCGTAGAATGACGTATGTCAACCATGACGTGAGCCCCTGACGTTTACACCTGCCACGCCCCCCTTTCTGTAAGGTTATTAAAAGATATATAAGTTGTAGTGAATTATACTGCTCTTTGATGGAATCTAAAGATACTGATTAGTTATTATATTTAAATAAACTAATTTTTAGACTCACTTGTGTTTATTATTTAATTAATAGTTAATTTTACGAAAAAAAAGACAAAAAAATTAACATCTCGGAAGGCAGTCAGAGAGGTGATCGCTGGTACCAACAAGGGCTTTATTGAGGATTCATTTCTTTGCTATACAGCTAAGAATAGTAGTGGAGACTATCATGGTGGAATGAATGCTGAACTCTTCCAGCGATGGCTGACAACCAAATTACTACCATCATTAGAGGAGCCATCAGTTCTGGTCATCGAAAACGCTCCTTACCACAGTCGCCTTACAGAGGAGAGCCACTGTCCAACTACTGGCACCAAAAAAGACGTTCTAATAAATGGTTGCAGCAGCGCAATATCACCTACCCACCATACGCTTTGCGACCTGAACTACTCAAAATATGCAAGGAAAATCGACCACCCCCCAGATTCACAGTGGACAATACCATTCGCCTGTGGGGTCATGAAATAGTGCGGCTACCACCAGCACACCCGGAGCTAAATGCTATTGAGCAAGTATGGGGTGTCATGAAGAAGTACGTTCGATCATCCCTTCACCATTTTACACGAACGGACCTCAATGCAAGATTGAATGAAGCAATGTTGTGCTTGACAGAGGACGTGTGGGCAAATGCTGTTCGGCGCTCTGAATACTTTGAGAGAGAGTACTGGTCATTTGATAATATCCATGACAGTGTGGATCCCATCATCATAAGTCTCGCCAGTGACGACGAAGAGGAAGACTTTATTTCAGACAGTTTTGATGGGTAATAAAAAGTGAATGTGAATAATATATATATATATATATATATATATATATATATATATATATATATATATATATATATATATATATATATATATATATATATATATATATATATATATATTCTATTTCAGTCTTATAACTTTATTCATTATAATTTTAGCTGTTATATTACTAATTATGTACAATACATTTATTGTTAATAAAGTACTACTATTCTTCCACCTCCATCCAATCCTCAGCCATATTAAATATTTATAATGACCATGTTATGTGCGCATCCTCAACAATCATTCCATAACTTCAACACAATAATGACTGCATTTCTGTATTGAAAAATAAAAACACCTTATCTCTATCAAAGATATAATTATATATAATTTCTTGTACAGATATAATGAGTGGGCGTGGCAGGTGTAAACGTCACGGGCCTCACGTCATAGTTAACATACGTCATTCTGCTCCTAGTTGCCAGGTCTTAATTTCCGTTCTCGCCATAACTACAGAATTTAGATGACATTTCTCTATATAAAGTAAGACAATAATGCGGAGTAGATGCTTGAATCCATTTTTCTTAATTAGGTCGGTGTCTCAAACTCTGGTGGTTTCAGTTTCACATTAATCAGAAGCCTAGTTAATTAGTTATATTAAAAAAAGAGGGTGTCATGGTCCGTGAAATACACAGTAAATTGTTTATCCTACTCATGGATATTGTAATGCATAGAACAGTTGGGGAGCGTGGATATGGATTGTACTAAATTGGTAACAGAAAATTAGCTTACCTAGAGTACGCTGATGACGCTGTCCTTATTAACATAACACCACAGGACATGTAAAGCTTGCTTACCAGAATGTGTGCAATACCACAGGAGACTGACCTCAAAACAAACAGAAGAAAGACGCAGAAGATGAGAAACGAATATGCATGGTAAGATGAAATATCATTGAAGGGAGAAAAGATCAATGAGGTGGAATAATTTCAAATATTTAAATGTAAATCAGAAAATGGCTAGGTTAAGTAAAATTTAGGAATAAAATCCCCAGAAATTACATAAGAAGATAAGGCTGTATATCTATTAAGTGAGATCGGTGCTACTGTATGGACATCAGTCTTCGTAAGACAATGATCAATATCCAACAGACTTTGTAGATTTGAGAACAATGCACACAGAAGACTACTGGAAGTTGAAAGGTTGAATAGGATAAGACACTAAACTATAAGAAATATTACTCTCGTGCCATAAGTAAAGATCTTGGTTTGGACATGCTCTTCGGACTATCCAACATCGATTAGTTCACAAAAGATCTAACTCGGCTCCATATGCCACTGAAAGAGTTGGGTTTGCAACCCAGCACGTACAAGGCTGGGGAATATAAACCATGGAGTAAGAGATGATCAGTGGAGAAATATTGATTTAAGAGCTCAAGATACAGAACATTGGCGAAATCTCTCTCTCTCTCTCTCTCTCTCTCTCTCTCTCTCTCTCTCTCTCTCTCTCTCTCTCTATATATATATATATATATATATATATATATATATATATATATATATATATATATATATATATGTGTGTGTGTGTGTGTCTATATATACATACATACATACATACATACATACATACATACATAAACAAATAAATGAATAATATGTATATATATATATATATATATATATATATATATATATATATATATATATATATATATATATATATATATATATATATATATACATATATATATATATATATATACATATATATATACATATATATATATATACACACACATATATATATATATATATATATATATATATATATATATATATATATATATATATATATATATATACATATATATATATACATATATATATATATATATATATATATATATATATATATATATATATATATATATATATATATATATTATATATATATATATATATATATATATATATATATATATATATATATATATATATATATATATATATATATATATATATATTTTACACAATATTTTATCATTGGCAAGGTAAAAAACAAATAAAATGAGGTAAATGAAGCAAGAAGTTTTTTTAAAGTCCAGTTATATTAATTTAATTAATATTTTGATAAAAATTGCTGATTGAGACAACCAAGACGATTAATTGCTGTCCTGCCTCCCTCAAGTTAGTAACTTACTTCACCGGAGAACAACCGTATGAAGCAAGCCCCTACCAATGACTATCATGTCTCTCAGGATCTGAAAAACAAAAAAACACTCCCTGTAAAACTGTTCACGTAAAAGGGAAACTAAATTTCACACGGGAATCCGTATTAACAAAAACAAAACAAAACGGGAATCCGTTCAATAAAAATCCCTTCAAAGGAATTCGATTTTTAAATTTAAAGCACAAAACAAATTATTCAAAAACTGTGGTAAGCCACCAACAACGAAACTTAATGGCTAATAGCCTAATGTGGTAATCCACGAATAACAATTGATGAATTCTCAATAAAAGTGGTAATCCACTGTAAAAACAAAACTTTTAAAGGTATAAAAAAGAAAACCGAAAACAAAATTGGAAAAATAGTAATTTCTTTTGATCCTGAGATTTATTTTTAACAAGGTCTTGAGAATGGAACTAATTTAATCTAATGTATTAAATCCTTATGGCTAGGGTATCAAATCAACTCATGTTCAGATGTGAAAAGGCTGACTCACCTCAATACTCCTGCCGTTCACTGAATTACTGTTGCTCCTGCTGCCCCCCAAAGTGGCATAGTGTCGGTATCACTAGGAGTTTATCCTTCCATGACCGAGAGTTGTAAAAACATCCACCATACAAGAAGGAATTTGCCTGAGAACTGACTTGGAAACTCCGATCGCCTCGACAAAAACTTCCAGCTCTCGGACAACAGCGTAAACAAGCAGTTCACCTTAAAAACAATACTAGGCGACAGATCACTAATAACAAGATTGTTTAGAGGAACTAAAGTCAGCCCCGCTCTACACTTGAACATGACAAAAATAATATTACGAATAATATTTAAGAGGTTTGATATTTATTATATTTAACAACAAAAGAAATCACTTTCAACTTCTCCAATTTTGGTTTACGATAAATTATTTTCTACACTGGGGAGAGGGGATTCAATTTATTTATATAAACTAAATAAATTGAATACAGAAATTCATGATAAATAGGATCCCCAAAACAAGAAAAGTTGAAAACATTAAATTACAAAAAATATTTAATACATTCAATATACAAAGGTATATTAAAATTTAAATATAACATGACATTATTGTCAGTTAAATGCCCAACCAAATACTCTATATAATAACTATTTACAAGTAAAGATTCTCTAATTCACCCGAAACATAAGTCATTTTAGGCTTCCAAGATTTTTCTAGTCCGCTCCGAGCTGTCAATAGCAGCCTGGCGTTTAACTCTAGTATCCTTGGGTACTCGAGACTCCTGTACATCAACCTTAGAATTATTCGGAATTTCATCTTTCCGGGTAAGAAGTGGGATAATGACTGACGAATGTCTTTTCAAAAGTTCTTGGGTTTTCCCTTTAAGGATAGTGTCACCAGTAACCTCACCCAAAGTATTTGTAAAAACCTTTTTTACAACGCCCATCGGGTAGTCGTTTGGCTTAGTGAAATTTTCCTTAAGTAGTACAATATCTCCAGGCGAGATCTTATTATGAGTGACTGGCTTGTATCTAGCAGGGATATCTACAGCCTGATGTATTATATTAGCAATAAATTCTTCCTGATATAGTTTAACTAAATTGTTTCTCACCTTTTGCAATTGATTGTAATCTTGCTTAAACTTTGATTGAGAATAATTTTCAGGAATCCAGTCATGGTCTCTCCCCTCATGCAATTCGGGAATTATATTAACCGATATCAGATCGTACCCATGAATCAAATTTTCTGGGGTGATAGGTTCTGGAATGTCATCACTGATCTGATCCCTTAAGGCTTCTTTAAATGCTATTGGCCTACGATTGACTAAATGAATGGCTTGTTGAATTAGGAACTCAAAATCATGGTATTCTAAGACATTTTTACCAATAGCTCCATAGATCAATCTCTTAACAAGTTTAACACATACTTCCACCAATGAACCTAACTGACTATGACCCTTGACAAATTGGTCAAACTTTAAAGATTGGACCCCATTGCGTTCAAAATATGACTGAGTCTCATGATCTTTGTTGTAATCAATAATTATATTAGAGGCAGAGACTAATTGGGAGCCTAGGTCACTAATACAGTATTCCGGGATTCCAAACTGGAAACAATGAATCTGAAAGGCTCTAAGAAATTCTTTAACAGAAAGATCTAAACAAATAATCAAATTAACTGCTCTACTCCACATACAAGTGATACAAAGTAGATAGATTTTTCCTTTCTTACCCTGTTGTTCAACGCTCAATGGGGCAATGAAATCCATAAATAAATATCTAAAGGGGACATTAGGTGGTGACACACTCCATTTCCTCTAGGGAGATTGATTAATACTGATGGTTCTTGACTTAAAACTACGACAAAAAACACATTCTCTAAGGTTTCTCTTAACCACTGAAAAATATGACGGTACGTAAAACCACTTTCTCATTTCTCACAAAACAGAGTAACATCCCGTATGGTTGAGCTTTTTGTGCAGGTTATGCACAATCAGGGAAGTTAGATGGCTATTTTTAGCCAGCAACAAAGGAAAACCATGCCTCCAAATAAGTTTGTCACACTTGCTACGTACTCTAAGCAAACCATCGTTGTCAACGTAAACATTAAGCTGACCTACTATGTTAGGCATGTCTTTTTTTCCTTGAGTAGGACAACTGAAATATGTAAAAACCTCAGGGAAATGTGCCCGTTGATCCTGTAGTATAACTAACTTGCAAGCTCTTTCATGTATACTATTGCTCTTTAATTCTAAGTAGGCATATTTATTGGAGTTCTTAGCTTTCAAACGACCCTTTAACTTCTCTACGAAAAGAATAACTTTCTCATAAATAGATACAAGTGAATCAAAACTGGAAAATTCTTCAAATTTAAGAAAATATTCAAAATTATCTGACATGGCCACAATATTGGAACTAGTACACACAGACTCCTCTATTTCTAAACTATTATCCAGCTCGCACTCTGCATAAGGATTTGGAACCATAAATGATATATTACCATTTTCACGGCATAGGAAGGTTTCCTTTTCCTTAAAACATTCAGGACCAGAATAGAAATTGGTTTGCATCAACTTACGATATGAAAGGCAACGAGTTATGGCATCTGCAGGATTTTCATTCCCTCCAACAAAAGCAAAATGGACTGGGTGTTTTGCACATAAGTTCTCTACATGCTGAATTCAATTCATCACAAAAACTGACCGTTTCTGCATTTTTGACAATTTATTAGTAGACGAATTCAACCAAGAGAGTGCTACCTGACTATCCGAAAACACATGAAGGCCAACCATATTCAAAGGATTGATGCATAGTGGTCCAGCTAATTCGTTATACAAATCTAAAACCCCTTCCGTTGCAAAGGCTACTCCCTGCATCTCCAAAGATGGAATGCTTTTACTTTCCAACTGCCTATTTATCATACGATTTTTTTGCCATCACAAAACTTGACGACATAGAATCAATATCAATGATGTACACAGCAACACCATATAGTAATTTAGAGCTATCACAGCAAGCAGCCAAATGAAATTTCCCATCCCTACGTCCAACAAATCTATCAATAGCAACATCAGGAGCAGAATTGGCCTGGTTAGCAATATTATGCCATTCTTTACGTAACTCTGGTGATAATTGATCGTCCCAT
The DNA here is from genome assembly GCF_036898095.1 of Palaemon carinicauda. Lineage (NCBI taxonomy): Eukaryota > Metazoa > Arthropoda > Malacostraca > Decapoda > Palaemonidae > Palaemon > Palaemon carinicauda. Next base: position 15,948,427 of record NC_090733.1, on the reverse strand, counting down.
CCTAAATTTCTATCACACTGAAGACCATGAAGAAATAATCTGCTTCGATTTAGGATGGGACTAGTAATACCAAAAAGATCAAAGTGAGAGGCAATGGTAATTAAAATTTCCCTCTTAGTTTTAGCCTTACCATTCAACTGAAATTTATTTGCTAACAGACAATCAAGTGTTCGATTCCACTACATACCAAGAAGTTTAACAACCTCTCCCGTTTCAGAACCTGTGCAGGAATCTATTTTTCCCTGTAGGGACCTGTCATTAGTAACGAATTGTTGTAAATAAAAACCATAAGGAGAAAATATAGATCCTACCACAGAATATGCCCAGTGCAGATTTTCAATTTCATTTGCACTAAAAGCACAATTGTCCATATAAGACAAAGAATAAATGCACCTTTTCAACTCCTTCAACTGGTTTTCATCATGCTCAGTATCTAAAATCAAATTCTTGTAAAGACAGCATCAACAAAGTTGGGGAACATCTTAAGCCGAAGCTCAACCTAACATTCCGATATGCAACAATGGTAAAATCTCCCTTCTCAACATTTTTATACCATAAAAAAACAAAGTCTGTTAGCATCAACATCACTTAATGCAATCTAGTTAAAGGCCTTACATAGATCAAAGCATACTAACAATTTATCAAACCTTAAATGTAATAATGATGAAGAAAGTTTCTGATTCAGGCATGGACCTGCATGTATGGCCTGGTTATGACTTATTGTCTGACCCTTCGTTGAGATTCTTTCACACAAGTTTGATAGAATTACAACTCTACATTTGGTAGTTTCACACCCATATGAGGCAAAAAAGAGTGTTCTGGGTGTTCATGTACGAACTGGTCAAGATTAGGAATCCATTCTATTATTCCAACCCTTTCCTGTTCTTTTAGGGCTTCATTCATTAACTGTAAATGAGATGGATTTCTCTTTAGTTTTTCAAGATTAGATTCCAAAATAACTTTAGGTCAAATGAAAATTTCTACCAAGCATATGAGATACTTTTGCATTCCACAAAAGTGGCATGACTAATCTACCCTCCTCATTCTGAATAGTGTGATCCAAACAATATTTGACAAGCTGATCATGCAGCTCTGAATTCTCCAAATCATAAACCTCATTGTCCAAGTGAATATAATTATTACAAATACTGGCAAGCACATCATCTGTGGCTTTATCTAACTCTGAACAAATTACATTACTTTTTTCATCGATTACACTGAATTCTGAAACCTTAATAGGATAATCAACTTCACACTTATCCAGAGAAGACGGCTTATCTATCTTTACACCCAAACCAGTAACATACTGATGACAATTTATAACCGAGGAGGACGGATGTAGATAAGGAATATCCTTCAATAAGGTGTCAATTCCACCTTTAAGAAGGACACCAAACGGGGTCATAGCATACATAGACCTGCTATTCCTACCAAAAACTACTTCTGTGAGTGGTAAACAATATCCTGATTTAGTTCCCAAAATCAAATCAATATTTTCAATGCAATCACTATTAGGCGTTAGAAACTCATCAACCAACACATACCCTTTCGTCTGGAAACCGTAAACCACTTTGCCCAAACTTTTTAATTTCAACTTTATGTTAAAGATGGGATACATAATGCCTCTATTTTGTGAATAGCATTACCAATTATTATTTCAAATTCCACTAGTTTTGAGGCATATTTCTGTGAAACATTAATACCATTTATTCTCAATTCAACCTTGGCTTGTAATACCTTTCAATCCAAAGCATTGGCTAGTGCCTCACAAATCAGATTTAACTGACTTCCATCATCCTTCAATGCTCTTATGCTTCTGTTTTGGATGCTACAAGAAAAGGTAGGGAGAATGCTGGAATCACAGTCCAAATTACTTTTAAGAGCCTCCATTATAACTACGTTATTATAAGATTCCATGGACGAATTCTTATTATCCTTTTTCGAGGAAGTCTTAGGAGATTCAGATTTTCTATTATCATTAGCAGATGTTGATTTTTTTACTATTCTTACAGAGGAAACTAAAGTGCCATGCTTTACAAAACTTACATTTCATCTTATATTTAAAGTTACATTTGTCAGTAGTGTGACTCGAGCTTGCACACTTACAACACCCATTTAAAGATTGAATTTTGTCAAGCTTAGTGGTAACATCCGAAAAAATTTCACATTTATAAATAGGATGCGAGGCGGGTTTGCCTTCTGTGGTACACAAGACACAAGGAAAGAAATTTGACGGTTTCCTTAGGGAACTAACACTAGCAGCATAACTTGCACTATTCTTCCTATGATTATGATTATCATGCAATTTATTTCTTACATTAGACCTCTTACTTTGCTCATTATATCTTTCACAGGCCTCAAAGAAATTATCATTAATTTCCTTTAATGTTGGCCTTGATGAATTAGTAATCCGGGTTAAGTGTACTTTAAAACGATTATCTAAGCCCTGCCAGAAAAAAATACCTCATTAGTTATAAAGGCTGAATATCTGTGTAAAATTCAATTTCTAGTGAAACAAGTGATTATGTAATTTTTAGAGGTTATTATTTTTTTTAGTCAAATGTTCTATTCAGATTTAATATTTTGAGGGATTTATTTTTTTAATGTAAATTCTTTAAAAGTATTTTGATTTGTATAGAATATTTTTATTATTGTGAAAAGTGTATTATTTCCATAAACAGTGTTCCTCTCAGAACTCTCTCATATCCCTGTTGAATAATCGAAGTAAGATGTTATTTTGAATAGTTCTTAATAATAATTACTAAATTTTGTTTTGAGTGTACATACGAAACCTTTAGATATTCAATGTTTTTATATATAGTGCCATCTGGAAGTTATATAATTTTCTCAGAGTTAGCGTATTATTCAAATGTGACAAATTTATGTAAAAACAAACATGTGAGTTTGGTGACCAGACGTGGGACCATAATATATATATATATATATATATATATATATATATATATATATATATATATATATATATATATATATATATATATATATATCTATATATATATATATATATATATATATATATATATATATATATATATATATATATATATATATATATATATATATATATATATATATCTATATATATATATATATATATATATATATATATATATATATATATATATATATATATATATATATATATGTGTGTGTGTGTGTGTGTGCGTGCGTTTGTGTATATATATATATATATTTATGGATATATATATTTATATATATATGTATATATATATATATATATATATATATATATATATATATATATATATATATATATATATAT